>NW_027505861.1:0-133339 GCF_021521415.1 Bidens hawaiensis
CCCTAATCACATCAAAGCACTAGAATTCTAACACTTTTCATCTTTAATTCTTAATTGTTTTATTAAAGTAAAATTATTCTGAACCTTCCATAACTTATCCATGTATCATATCAAAACATTAGAATTCTAAGATGTTTTTTTCCTATAATATTTAATTCTAACAAAAAAAAAAATGTTTCTTCATGATGTCCTTCTACAATATTATTTTTAATATATCATTCCATTGTTTTTTTTACCATTTAATGACTTATACAAAATATTAGTCTTAATAATTTCATATTAAAAAGTGAGTGCTTTAAATTTTATACTTAATCTTATTTTTAATTTAAACTATAAACTACGTTTAACACTTTAATTCTAACTATAATTATAACTTCTATTATATTACAAAAAAATTTATAATAATAACATAATCAAAAGCTTAGAAACTAATTTTTTTATATAATTTTACTATCCTATGTTTTCTTTTATTAAAATTGGTTTATTTCACATAAGAAACAAATGTTTAAATGTTATAAGTTTTGGAGAACCATCCAACAACGATAATTTTCATTGTCAAACTTGATGTGCTCAAAACAGTCAATATATATTAACTAAATTAAACAAGTAATAAAAACTAGACTTAAGACTTAACTAAGCAAAACACCGGCAAGTGAACCGATCAATTGTACTAAAGCTAAGTAAGTCCGGAATATCGAACCCACAGGACTCTATAAATTACGTTAATTAACTAATTAGACTCGACTTACGACACGACTATTATTATTAATGTTTAAAGGGGGGGTTTTAAACTAAGATTAAGCAAATAAATTAAATAAACAAATGAACGAGAAAAACAAGCAATTAATCATGAGATCGAAGCCAATCAGAGAAGGAATCTATCTAGGTAAGAATCTCATGCATCAACAATCATCAAGCAATGGACAATTAACATGATTATGGAAACTGATTTTGTAAACGTATTCATCTAACAAACCCTAAAGGACCCTTGACTGAATCAAACGATATCCTAAAGATAATTATTAGATTATTAAGCAATCAGTTATATTGATTTCCGCAAAGTTATCAATTAGGGTTAATTAATAGTATCTTAGGCAAGCAATATTACGAAACACTAAACCCCTAGATAACTTGATAAACTAACATGACATCATGAACAAGGATCAACACATTAAGCAAGAATATTGTCACTACTATCCTAGCATGCAATTGACCAAGACACATAAACAACCCCTCACCTTATAGCTATTGAAATTTAGCAAAACATTTAAAACCCTAACCAACTATCAACAAACTTCTATGATCTAATAGGCCTATTCAACCATAATAATCAAAACACCAAGTAAAGATTAAACATGAACCCTAAGATCTAAAGAACACAATCAATAGAAAGCAAGATCCATGTGAAGCAATAGTTAATAATCAACCAAGATAATAAACACTTATACGCATCATGAAAGCAAAATCAAGTCTTTTACTATCAAATCAACGAAACCATAATCAAAGCATAAGTCCAAAGCAAGAATTAAGTCTTAAACATGTTCATCAAACCTAGGTAGACATGAAGTCTAGCCTATAATCATTATTAAAAACAATCCTAAACAAGTCTTAAAAACAAAGAGGCAAGACATGATAATTAATGAACAAGGAACGAAAGTTAGAGCGATTAAAACCCTTTGCAATTGATCCTCGAACACCCGGATGAAAAGAACTCTTGATCCTCCTTGGTTCCTAGCTTCAAATCACCTTCAAACCCTTGATAATTCTCTCAAAATCGGTTGCCCAATAAGCTTCTGTTCGGCTAGAGTATAAAGGGTGTATATATAGAATGCATAATGGTCTTGGACTTGCAAAAACGTGGTGACCAGGAAGCCCTAGGCGCCCCGCGAAGGCAAACTGCCTTTTGCCGTTAGCACGGCGCGGAGCCCTTTTTTTGCCTTAGCACGGCGAAGGCATCCTGGGCATTTTCCTTAGCGCGGCGCGGCGCCCTCTTGGAGGGGGGTTCCGGATTTTGTTGTTATTTGTTGTTTAATCTTCGCTAAATCGTGTGTAATTCTTTCTTGAACTCCAAGCTACGATAAGAACCTTATAAACCTTCTTTCCCTTGACCACCAAGCCACCATCTACATGAAAACAAATCAAAACTCTAAGTGTACTAATCATGTAGCCAATGATGAACAAAACGAACTTAAAACTTTGCATTAAAAGATAGAAAGAATTAAGTTTAACATGCAAGACACCAAAAGATATAAAACATGAAAAACATATAATACTTGACTCAAAACCTAAATAATAAAAGATAAACCAAAACACGAACTAAAACGAACTCGAAACATTAAATAAACACAACTTCACAAGGGATCCGAGATGTATAAATACATGTATATCATCGGTCATGCGGTGTTACATGGTCATTTGCATCAAATTTAGATAAATACCTTTCTAGAAAATAAATGTGAATATGACCAAAATATTTGGACGATCGATGCTATCCAAAATCTATATTGGTTTCACGTTTTTTTGTGATATTTTGTTGCTTTGAAAAAAATGAAGCTCTTTTCGTATTCAAGATTATGTTTTTTATTTTTTAAAGTATTTTTCGATTTTTGTGGATTAGCATTGTTTTAAAACTCTTAGTATTCGGTCTTTTGTTTATATAAATGTTTAGAATGTTAAACAAAAATATTAATTTATATTACTTTATAATATAATATATTTATTTATACTTCGTGTATTGTTTATTTAAGTATTTGTATGAGTTGTAACAATCTTTTTTTTAACACTATTCTTCTTAAAAATATAAATCCCCATATCAAATTAATATTATTAATTAAATGATTTATTAATAACAATCGGTGCTATTAGTAAGAAAAGTTACTAAAATAAATTTTAAACATAATATACAATGAAAGTTTTTAGAGTAACTACAAATGTTGTATATGAAGAATTTTTAAAGATTAATGAAAATTTACCATCTAATATTTTTTTTAATTTTTTATTTTACAAAAAGTTTATTTTATTCAATTATGTAATATATATTTATATTCATTCATCTAATACCAAATTATAGTATAAGTATTTCACATTGTTTTGTTCTTTTAATAAATATAGTTTATCCAACCCGTGTATACACGGGTATTTAACCTAGTTAAGTAAATAACCAAATCTCATGAATGAAAATGATGATTTACTCTTTATTTTAGTAACCACTATAAACTCCACTATTAGAAATCAAATTTCAAGTAACAAGGATTCAAGGAATGATGCTCATTTGGTCAACTTTACCCAAAACGTCAAAATTTAATGTGGGTTTTGTATGAGCTCAAATACCGCTTTGAAGTTGCTAGAATTTGACCGATTTTATGGGCCTTGTGATGTGGGCTTTGAAGAAGTATGGGCTTCTAAGGAGGCCTAACAAATGAGAAGAAGGAAATGCTTTATTTGGTGGGTTGGGGGTCCTGGGGAATATTGTGTTTGGTGCCATGCTTTTATTGGCTGATTGAAATAGTGCTGGGATTCTCATGGGTTTAGTTTGTGTTTTACAGTGGGTAATGGGTTAGTTCTTATTTTTAGCATAAACCGAACGTACTTTATATTACTTTTATACTCGTACCTTGAAGGATTTGAATCTTCTATGTCATGGATAGGACTATATAGGGAATATCTTACAACCATACCATAACTTGTAAGTTTCGGCCTTTGTAAGAATTTTAGACTTGAATGTATTAATTCCAAATAACACAAAAATCCATATACACGCGTATAAGAATTGCACACATTACTAATATTATAGTACCTAAAAATTTTAATATATAAATAAATTAATTAACTACATGAAGGTATACACACTTATGGAAATAATAAACTGCAAAAATAGTAAGACAACTATAATTTGGGACATAAAAAGAAAGAAAGAATGGAACAATTAGGAACCATAACTCGTGGATATTGGCGTGTGGCCCATGTATTATACTTGACTAAATTGGTTTGTACTCATCATTTTACGCTCCGTTTCCGAGTTAATTTAAAAGTGGAAAAAAAAGGAAGGAAAGAAAAATATAATTGTGTTCCAGAGGATTTTTTTAATGAAAGAAAATAAATGAATTTAGAGTAAATTGTGTTACCAGGGTTTATTAAATAGAGAAAAAGAAAATAAATTGAAGCAAAAAATGAGAAATAGCAAATCGGAAGAATAAGTTTTCTTTCCAATTTGAAAAGAAATAGACGAAAAGAAAGGAACAATAATATAGGAAAGAAATGAAAACAAAAATTTTCTTTTCTTTTTCTTGTCTCTTATTAAGTGAACTCGGGGAACAAAGTGTTAGTCTCTGTTAAAACTTAAATAATGGTAATTTAGGGTCAATTATGGACAATGATGGTGAGTTAGAATAGTTTATGATAAATAACCTTCATTTGAAGATGAATTACGGTCATTGCAAGGTCGATCGTGATCACTAAAGGTTAGCTATGGTCACTGATAGTCCAATTATAGTTAATGCTTGCCCAATATGATCGTTTATGGTTATTGATAATTAGTTAGGTGAATGATGACACTAAATCATTAGGTCAATGATGGTCGTTTGAAGTCATTAGGTTAAATGTTGGTTAAATGTTAGTTAAATATAGTTTGTTAAGGTTGATAAATGTCAGTTAAGGTCATTGATAATTGATTAGGGTCATTGAGGGTCACCAATGAGCATTTGGGGTTAATGATGACCAATTAAGGTAATTGATGGTCAAACATGGTCAACTGTAACACCGTAAAAATTTCGAGTTCAAAGTATCAACTTTCCAAAGTCTAGGGACAAAATTGCCAAAATCCAAACTTGAGGTTTAAAAATGAAAAATTGGTTTTCCTGACCCATCGCGCTACGCGATGAGTCAGAAGAGACAACCCATCGCGTACCGCGATGGATGTCTGACAACGTGTGACACGTGTGCCACGTGGCACACGGTGGGCACCATGTGTTGCCACGTGGCACCACGTGGCAACACTTCCGCCACGTGTCGCCACGTGGAGCGGCGACTGCCACGTGTCAACACGTGGCAGGCCTATATGTGTAACTCGACAGACCTATATCGCGGTACGCGATAGGTCTGTCCAGTGACCCATCGCGTACCGCGATGGGTCCAAAATATTGCCTATAAATAGCGGCCAAGGGCATTTCCATTTCTGCACACCAAAACAGCTCCTACAATCTCTCTACTCTCTCACTAGCTTACCTCGAAATTCGTGCCTTGTTTCTCGATAAGCGTGCCTTGAATCTTAATTGTGTATCATCGTTTCCTTGACCACCCTCCACCCTCATTCACCAAGAAGGTGTTATTATAATGGCAATGAATCTCGATAAGCGTGGTTGTCGAGAATTGAAGTTTGGGCGTTATCAGTTGAAGACCAAAGAGATCAAGCGGCGTTGGAGTGCTGTTCGAGGTCCCTAGGATTTCGGTACGCCACTAAGGTTAGGCGTAATATTGAATTCAATATAATTTAATATTATATTCAAGGCTTAAGCTTAAGTCGAGGTTATACTCGATGCCTCGATAAAAGAAAAGAAAACATAACAAAGAAAATGAATGAAAGTATAATTGATGAATATAAGTGATAACATATATATGTGTGTAAGTATATATGATTATATTATTTGTTATGAAAATATTATTTAATGAATAAAGAGTATTCTTAAATAATAAAAGAAAAGATTACGTTTCTTGGAGAAGAAGAAGCGTCGGGTGTTTTCATATAAACTAAAGGTTTATAATTTACTTTAAACAAGAGGTTTTCAAGTAAATAAGAATTGAACTAAAGGTTCAATCGAGGATTGAGATATAAGACTAAAGGTCCTTAAGCCGGATCGTGTATTCCGACTAACAAATATTTATACTCGTAACTATAGGTTCGAGATAAAGAAAAGGGAAGACCCTTGGACGGTGAGTGAAGCCGATCCTAAAGAGATAAGGTGAATACGCCCCCAAACTTTTTATAAACTTATTTTTAAATGAGTCAACCTTGTTATATGAAATTGTTTACAAGGAACTATTGTGTTCCTAAAACCGTTATAACTATGGGTATAAACCTAGCCCTCAGGGTGTGGGTATTACGTATGTCTGGATCCTTACATAGGTGGTACTATGCGATGTATGGGCATGATCGCACCACCCTTGGTCGTTAGGACACTCTCCTGCAGGGAGTACGACCTTATGTGTATATTTACGGGTACTTAACTAAGTCGAACGCTGGCGGTGTTTGCTGAGGTGACCTAGCGTAGAGGCTCTAGTTTATAATGTGTTGTTTTGACTTTGTTATTCCTAAGCCACGTTGGGCCAAGGCAGACGTAGTCTCGAGGTGGTAATAAAGGTAAAAAGAAGTTATTTTTGCGTCAGCGTGTTCACCAGCATTCGTTGTTGACGTAATTTTCTACATTTTGCAGTGAACAAGTTTAAGCGCTTGGAGTGTCGAAGCGCTATTGATATATCCGATGGATCGGATTCATTTTGTAAACTTAATATGATGGTTTGTAAAATAAAACCAAAAGATTTAATTAAAACAAGTATATGTTTGTAACAACTTAAACGGGTGTTTATAATCCCGTCTCTTATATAAGTTACATTTTTTGATCCTTAAAGTTTTATAAGTCTTCCGCAAATTAACGCAACTCTGATCTATTTACAATTACGATACCGACTATTGAGTCACGCTCCTAGGCCCTAGACGGGGGTGTGACAGGTTGGTATCAGAGCCATCGATCTTAGCGAATTGGGTATCATAAAATAATACCCAACGCTTCGTGTGACATTCGTAAATTTCGTGTCTCGTTTGTATTCGTTTTTGTATTCGTTTATCATGGTAAACCGACCCATTTTGTAAACCAAAGCTTATGATATAATCAAAATGATGGATTTTATGTTACAATATTGTTTTACACTTGTTGGGTCTTGAAAACATTCTTTTTGGTCCTTTAAACTCCTTAAAATGACTTAAACCAAACTTTGGGGACTATTATTGCCATTTACCAAAAACTTGTTTGACCATTTCAACCATCACATGCATCTTTACTCTATTTGTATGAACCATACTCTTACCATTATAAAAGCAAGCTCCATACACCATTTTGGTTGTTCAATCTTCTCCAAAATCTCTCTTAAATCCAAGTATTCATCTTCAACTTTTTGTTATTTTGATTTCTTAAGGTCAACTAACTAATAGTCTTTCATTTTAAGTTGTTCATCTAATATTACTAACACTTGAATATGGTGGTACAACATATATATAATACACACCCCTTGTTTCCTTTATTTGTTACTTCACCCGACTCCGATTTGTTAAGTTTTCGAATGTCAAAAGGCAAGGCTTCATTGAGGACTTCGTGTTCTTGATATATATATACACACACATAACTTATTATACATATCACTTATGACCTAACTTCTAACCCTTTTAGTTTGTTCATCTTATTTACAAGTTCCATGGTGTGGGTTTGTATAAGACTAACCTCGGTTTAACCGAAACTAGTCCAAACCGGAAACCGAACTTTTGTTTACTAGTTTTGTTAAAATAGTTGTTTAAACATGTTTATTGCTAGATTTGAGTTTCAAAGATCATTTTTACAAGTTCTTTGATATTAAGCATATGGAATCCATCTATGAACTCATTGGAGATGGAAACCGAACTAAACCGAAACTTTTGCTTAAAATACTTGTAGTTAACTTTTTAGTTGTAAAATTTAAGTTTTCTTCATTTATAAACCAGTATACAAGTTCTATGATATTTGGGCATGTAGAAACCATCTATGAATTATTTGTGAGATGGAGACCGAACCAAGCCGAACTATACCGACTTTTACTCGCTTAAGACACACAAGTGTGTTTTTAGCTATCAAGACTTGTATATTTCTTTTAAAAATAGTTTTACAAACTGATTTTAATTATTTTCTTAAGTACTTGGAATTGTTGGATCCAACTTGATCTCCATCACATAGTTTGGACCGACAAAAACCGAACACTCGCTTAACGTGCGTTGTTAGTTCTAAACAATAGATCTACATACTTGGTTAAGTGCTAGTATATTTTAATGAGTTATCTCATAACAATTAATATGTTGGAAAAGTTGACTTTGGGTTTGACCATTTGTCAAGACCCGAATCGACAACCCGAACACTCGTTAAAAACCCGTTTTAGTATCTTTGTCCCAAAGGAATTTGCATTTTAGTATTTTTTTCCCACCTTATTACTTAACATGGTTAAGTAAATATTAAGGTTAGATACTTTAACCCGGTTTTGAGCAAAACTTACATTTTTAAAGGATTGTTATTATAAATTCTTAAATAGTTACATTTTAAAACCTTGAACTTTAATTGTTTACTTTTTGCAACAATTATTTTATTTAAAGATCTTCAAGACAACCATTTTGCAGGTGTATTTTCTTACATTTTGCTGACGTATTTTCTTACATTTTGCAGGTGAACAAGTTTAGCGCTTGGAGTGTCGAAGCGCTATTGATATATCCGATGGGCTCGGATTCATTTTGTAAACTTAATATGATGGCTTGTAAATATTAAACAAGTAAATGTTTTGTAACAACTTAAACGGGTGTTTATAATCCCGTCTCTTATATAAGTTACATTTTCGATCCTTAAAGTTTTATAAGTCTTCCGCAAATTAACGCAACTCTGATCTATTTACAATTACGATACCAACTATTGAGTCACGCTCCTAGGCCCTAGACGGGGTTGTGACACAAATAGTCCTTAATGGCCAAACATAGTTAAAGTATATCAATAATCAACATGGTCGTCTTGTAGGTAAACTAAATGTGGCAATGGCTTTAGGACTCCGTCTTAAATAAGAGTTATGTATTATGAGATTTTGAAAGTAGAGTTCTTTTAGAATTAGTAACTCAATGATGAGCCACAAGCTAAGAATGATTGCTTTATATCCATTATCACGGCATACCATTTATATTCTATAATTCTTGTATACTCTCTAGCGCTATACGCATAAAGAGAAGCAAAATAAAAGGGCCTCAACATTTTAGTTAGTTTTAGTCCTCCGAGAACGTTGAGCCGGACGTGATAATTAATGGCTAATAGTGGTGAATAATGATCAAGCATATAGTGGATTTTCATATTGGTTGAAAAATGGACATATATGATATATATGTCTATTATAACTCCTTATGGTAGAGGGGGCACCCATCTTGAAACAGTCTTTAAGTCTTGAACCTGTAAAACCAGCCAAGTAAATGAAGTCACCTCATTTGAACTCATTCCAACCTATGTCCACCATAAAGGGAGGGGACACCCATCATGGAACCCACTTCAACCCTAACATTTTCTATAAGTTAAAACTAATAGAAAATTTTCCAAAAATATTTAAGAAATAATAGTTACATTAAATAAAGAAAAAAAATACATAAATCTACTTAAAACCAAAAATATTTAAGAAATAATAGTTACATTAAATAAACGTGAAATAAATATAAATTTATGAATACTTTTAAAGACCTGCGATACCAAAAGGTAATAACGAAGACCTCAAAATATACCAATCTTATTAAAACAAGAAGGTTGTACATTACAAAAACGTTCAATTAAAGAGAGTACTTTTTATACAAACATATGTTACAATGAACTTGAATTTCATAAATGTAGGCGTACCCTCTACTCATATGAGCAAGGTTAGTTTTATATGAAAAACAATAATTACAAAGTTAAATTTTACTTAATTTAAACTCAAATTTTTTTATTACTTTCATTGTTAATGAATTTGCGATTTCCTCCAAGAGTTCAATAACAAACTATAAAGCGTCAAAATATAGATGAGGTAAATAGGGTATCAATGTCTAAAATGGTGTATGTTAAAATAGAAGTATTTTAAAAGATTATTTGTGAACACGTCCCACATAAAAGAGAGGACAGGTCTTTGAAGTGATTTATAAGTAAGAAAATAATATGTTTTATAAGCATAATTGCATGTGTTTCACTTCTAATCTTACTCAACATAGAGATACAAAGTTAGATTAAGGTAACCTAAAGCTTGAAATTGTGCGTGTATATGACTTGTAGTTGCACGTCAAACACATATTATAATGCCGACTTGATTGTTCGATACTCGTCCTATAGCTCGAAATAACGTTGTATTTTCTATGGTTATAACAAGATCTGAAACAGAACTACAAGAGACGACCCATACCTCATTGTCAAAAGACTCAAAACCAACTTGACGGGTCATTGTTTATCCAATAAACATTATCAATTATCAAACAAACAAAAAAGAAAAGGTAGCAATCAGATTTTATTTTTTCGTATGGAACCAAATTAGACTGGGCCCATAAGCCCATTACATCACATTTATTTTGGAGGTATTATTATGAATATCTTTTAAAGAGAAAGTGATTTTGTAGAGAATTTCTGACCCATATCAAAAGGCTATTTCGTACCCGCAAGACTCACCTTAGAGGGACGTCTGCGCAGTCGGACCCGCAAGACTCACCTCAGAGAGACGTCTGCGTGGTTGGACCCGCAAGACTCACCTTAGAGGGACGTCTGCGCAAAGACCAACTGGATCCGCAGGACCCACCATGCTCAGAGACGCGACGTCCTTACGCGCAGTACGCAAGCTGCTCCGGCAGAAAACGCCTCCCAATGGTCGACGTACTCCGCCTGTTCCCGCAGCTACGGATACTAGCCATCAGGGAAGACTACCCGCACAGCAAGGCTACACGCACAAGGCACTAACTCTCAAAATAATTCAGTAATGTCACCTGAATAAGGAATGAGCAAGCCGGGAACACTCCCGCCCAAAGCCGGGAACACTCCCGCCCAAATGAGCCAGTCCGTACGATACTGGAGGATCTTTTGTACTGTACCTGCCAAGGTATGGACAAAAGATCTGACCAAAGCTGCGACAGCTCACTGACAACAGTACGACGGGCAGCACGCTCTAGTACTTAAAGTCACTATCAGCCGCTGCCTACTCACCAACCCCTGTCGAGGCACGTCCATAGCCTGCAGTTGGTGGAAAAGGAATAGTACACAGCCGCCCTGGTCACTATCAGCCGCTGCCTACCCACCAACCATCAGCATGGCACGTGCGTAGCCCACAGTTGGTAGAACAGGAATACTATTCAGCCGGCTGTACCTGCTTGGAAACCTACCTTCGGCTATAAATACTCCAACACCTTGGAACGGTATCATCATCTTATATCTCCATATATTATCTGATATCTGCTCTAGTCATTTCTCTTAATATACACTTATATTCAAGAGCAATCTAGTCTGATTCTCACGCCGGAGGGTGGTCACAAGGAGGTACCCCCCCCCCCTTCTCAGTGACGAGCTCACGGTGTCTGTTTTGCAGGTCATCAGAACAACCATCTTTGCCGGAACTAACCCTTGTGGGAAACATCTATTTAACCCCCAGATTATCCGTAATCTGTCCGGGGTCAATTAGTGTTTCTTCAGACGACCCATACCTCATTGTCAAAAGACTCAAAACCCACTTGACGGGTCATTGTTTAACCAATAAACATTATCAATTATCAAACAAACAAAAAATAAAAGGTAGCAATCAGATTTTATTTTTTCGTATGGAACCAAATTAGACTGGGCCCATAAGCCCATTACATCACATTTATTTTGGAGGTATTATTATGAATATCTTTTAAAGAGAAAGTGATTTTGTAGAGAATTTCTGACCCATATCAAAAGGCTATTTCGTACCAATTTGTTAGAAACATATTTATTGAATGGAAAGGGACTATTGAAACAAGTTACACGATCATACGATTATAATGGAGAAAGATTGAACGAAGGGGGGGGGGGGGGGGATAGGGATGGTGAAATAATTTTCTTATTGAAAGGAGTCTTTGCCACACTAACAAACATATACTATAACGATTTTAAATGAACCGATTTCAATCGATTCCTGTCTCTTGTTCATCACGGACTCAATTTTGAATCGTTCCTTAAAGGAGATCACAACCCCATTAATCGTTTGCCTACAATGGGACTTGAACCATCGATATTTGGGAGAGACATTTTTTTACACCTTAATACCATTGGGCTACAAGTCATTTGATACAAATTTGTTAACTAATAGTTATATATTAACATTAAAAGTAATTGTATACAAATCTATAAATCTAAGTTGCTTAAAAACTTTGTTTTTTAATAGCGTTTGGAACTGCCCCTAATACTCGAGTGAGCCTTCATGAGATGGGACGCTAATTATCCATACAGATTCTGACGCTCTGGGCCTTACTCACCCAGTAACGCCATCAAATAGGAAATCCACAAATGTGGGAAAAACCTATTAAATCAGGTTTCGTTTCAAGCCTATGATCATAAAGATTCAAGCGTCAACAATCACTCTTATACAATTGGATCAAAAGGCCAACTGTAAGTTGATGACATACTAATGTTTTGTTCTATTTCCCAACCACCACCAATGAACTCATCAAATCATAATCTAATCTAGACAACCTAAATGTTAACTGAATAGACTTAGGAAAACCTAAAAAACATCCCCACACTACACCCACATGATTTTGCTCCCTTGCATGTGAATTCGACATTAAATCAAATCAATCACCACATAAGGTATAAGGTATTAAAGTACAAACTACAACCACCTAGTTTCGGTCCCAAATCCAACAAATACAAACCATCAAATGCTACAAATGATTTCAAAGTGTTTTGAACTTGAGCTTTGCTTGTTCAATTTACGAGAGCTTAAACCATAGTCACAGGAAACGCTACACCACCCACGATCCGCGTACCAGACCGTTTCGTACCGGATCGCGGTACAAAAACGTACCGATCGCCAATGGTACGCGATCCGGATCAGAAAATAGAAGCGTACCTGTTTGATTGACAAATCAAACTTTCACTTACAAAATCGCTTTCCCAATTAAAGAAAACGACGTATCAGATAGTAGAAAATCACGTACCGGAATTCCAAAAGACAATTTCAATTTAAAAAAAAAACAATTGAGATCTCCTTATTTATCTCAATTATTAGCCATCAATAACTCAATATTATCTACAAAAATAGAAGATTTTTTTTAATATTTATGGATGGTTAAATATTATAGACCGAGAATGTAAATGTTTCGATTATAAACTTTTTAGTTATGAATATGATTATGAATTTTTTGTTTTGATTATAAATTTAACTTATGAGTTATGATTATGAATATTCGGTTTTGTATATGGTACGGCGTACCGGACTATATGGTACACCGTCCTGAATTGGCGTTCCAAATGAACCTACCCTCCCTCGTACCGAATTTTAGAAAGGCACGAACCGCGTACCACGTTTCGTACCGTGTACCGGAACGTACTGCGATCCATGTGACTGTGGCTTAAACTCAGCTCGTTCTAAGTTTTAGGTGGCGCTCGGGTAGTGTGTTAAAAAAAAACTTTTAAATAAGTTTGTCATGGACTCTTTTATTTTATAAGTTTCAATTTACACTCGAGTTTAGTCTCAAGTTCGTTTAAACTGCTTGTTTCAAATTTTTAACAGATCAATCTTTAATAGTTTACGGGTGATTGACTATTTGACTCATTTACACTTCTAGATAAATGATAGAATACAATAATCCTTAACGTACAAATATACATATATTCACGAAATTGAGCCATGAATCACATCCCAACATCTCGGAATCATCAATACATACCAAATTAATTATCGATTCACCGAAAAAAAACATATTTGGATCGTTAGTCGATCAATTTTTTACTTCACGAAACCCGTTTTGAGCGTATTACGATTTTCTTGAGTGTTTTTTGTATTTTGGCTTTGAGCGTTTTGTTTTTGCCTTTGAGTGTTTTGCTTTTGCTTGAGTGTGATTCGTGTACGTTAAGGATTATTGTACGTTAACCTGACTCTAAACTTCTTCTAACCATATCCATAAAAATATTTTGAGGTTAATATATACAAAAGTTAAAAAGTTATCCTACAAAAATACACTTTATGATATTTAACATTGTGATAATATGAGTTGATTCAAAATTTTGGACATATAAGGAAAGTGTACAACCAAAAGATACAGGTTGAAATATTGTTGACCGCTGGGGAAAAAATGGTTTCGTTTGCAAGAGAATCAAATTATATTTTCTGAACATCGAATCTTGGTACAAACATTATGAGATGAATTGTTTTTTACTAACATTAAACATTTAGTTTTGTTTTAAAATAAATAATTGATCCAACCAATATCTATACACTCTTATTAATTTGTTGTGGAATAACTTAAAATGTAACGTGCACTTAGAACGCGTGTTAAGTTTCCCTTTGGTACCCTCAAAACCTCCACCTTGGCTCCATTTAATTGGGTGTGGCGGTGGATCCCCCTTTGACGCCTCCATCCTCCCCTCCTTTTAGCGCTGAAGAGGGCAATTGTCTTGGCGCCGTCTGAGACGGCATCCCCCCTCCTCTTGCAACCACCACACTTAGTCCCCGCTGATGATTACGATATGGTGTAAGGAATGAGACTTTAACAAGATTTATTGACCGATCTGATAATTAGGGTTTCTTTTAATAGCTTAAACCGAACTTATAAAATACATGCAGTTTGGACACTTTGAGCCTTTTTTTACACGGGATCATACCGTTAGATTTTAAAAATCCAGTAAAATCCATCGTTGTACCTTTTAAAGAAAACTGAAAAACAAAACACATTAAAATGTTCATTAGAATGCATACACTTTCTAATGAAAATTCTTATGCACACTCTAATTGTTAGATACATGTACGTGAAAAACAAAAAAAATTACTTTTAATCTTAATTTTTAATAAGTTATATACATTAGAAAGTAAATACCTATGCCAATTCAAAACCATAAACCAAACTGTTTGGTTCATTAAACTTTCTTTTAACATACCTACTTACTTTAGTATCTCAGATTTTATATTCTTTCGTTACACCTCACTCTAATTTCATGGGTAATTGAAGAAACACTAAGAGACCCCGGGCAGATTACGGATAATCTGGGGGTTAAATAGATGTTTCCCACGAGGGTTAGGTCCGGCAAGATGGTTATTCTTCTGATTACCTGCAAAACAGACACCGTGAGCTCGTCACTGAGAAGGGGGGTACCTCCTTGTGACCACCATCCGGCGTGAGAATCAGACTAGATTGCTCTTGAATATAAGTGTATATTAAGAGAAATGACTAGAGCAGATATCAGATAATATATGAAGATATAAGATCATAAGATGTGATACCGTTCCAAGGTGTTGGAGTATTTATAGCCGAAGGTAGGTTTCCAAGCAGGTACAGCCGGCTGAATAGTATTCATGCTCTACCAACTGTGGGCTACGCACGTGCCATGCTGATGGTTGGTGGGTAGGCAGCGGCTGATAGTGACCAGGCCGGCTGTGTACTATTCCTTTTCCACCAACTGCAGGCTATGGACGTGCCCCGACAGGGGTTGGTGAGTATGCAGCGGCTGATAGTGACTTTAAGTACTAGAGCGTGCTGCCCCTCGTACTGTTGTCAGTGAGCTGTCGTAGCTTTGGTCAGATTTTTTGTCCATACCTTGGCAGGTACAGTACAAAAGATCCTCCAGTATCGTACGGACTGACTCATTTGGGCGGGAGTATTCCCGGCTTTGGGCGGGAGTGTTCCCGGCTTGCTCATTCCCTCTTCAGGTGACATTACTGAATTATTTGAGAGTTAGTGCCTTGTGCGTGTAGCCTTGCTGCGCGGGTAGCCTTCCCTGATGGCTAGTATCCGTAGTTGCGGGAACAGGCGGAGTACGTCACAATTGGGAGGCTTTTCCTGCGGGAACAGCTTGCGTACTGCGCGTAAGGACGTCGCGTCTCTGAGCATGGTTGGTCCTGCGAATCCAGTTGGTCTTTGCGCAGACGTCCCTCAGGAGTCTTGCGAGTTCAACTACGCAGACGTCTCTTCGAGGTGAGTCTTGCGGGTCGAACTGCGCAGACGTCCCTGTTTAAGGTGAGTCTTGCGGGTCTAACCGCGCAGACGTCCCTGTTCAAGGTGAGTTTTGTGGATCCAACTGGGCTCTGCTAGAACCTACCTCTTCAGTAATTGAAACCACTAGTGAAACAAAAAAATCACACTAAGTTACAGCAAAACATTAAAACAATACAAATAGATATTTCATAAAATTAGTAATAATGCAAATTTTAACCATTTGCATTATACGAATTTGATCGTTTGAGACCCAAAAACTCGTCCTTTTTTGTCTCTATTAAACTCCCACTGAAATATTCTTTATCTTCCATCACACTCACCTTTTTACCCATCCCCAAAACGACACCGTTCGACCTTATTTCCTCCCCTGCACCCTCCACCACACGATCACCCACCTCTCCACGTGGCAACATCTTATCCCTACACTTCAAACCCAAAAACCCCGGGTCCGGTTTACCCGGCCCACAGTCCCGAAAAGAAATTGACCCGCACGTGATCAGCTGCATCAACACAGACGATGCTTTTAATCTATTTCCACCTGTTGGGTTAACTTCCTCTGTTTCCAGCCGTACGATTAGCTTACATTCAGATTTCATCAACGACTCCAGTGTCTCAGTGCTTGAATCCGACGGTGGAGGTGATATCTGGGTTCTACTGAGTTCCGTGATCTCGTTGTAGCTGATTATTTCTCTCCGGTGACTGTCGGTTTGAGTGGATGCGTCGGCGGCGAGTCTTCCAGCGGAAGATTCGCCGGAATATACTTTATATTCGTTTAAGTCAATTGAGTTCCATGATTGATTCCTTCTGGTTTTAGTGACTGATAATTCGAACTCGTCGTCCGATTTTAGCGTATCGGATGACTTCGGAGCTTCTTCGGGTTTCTTATCACCTTCGAAGAGCTCCGAGCCCTTGAGAATGTACTCGTGGCCGTGCGCGGGGTAGATGAAATCGTTCTCGGATAAATCGTGCCACACGAATCCGTTCTTGTAGCTCCTACGCAACATAAAACAGTTAAGACGGCTGTTTTGATAAAAAAAAAAAATTATAAAAAAATTAACAATTATTGGTCATAATGGTCGTTTGAAGTATAAGTGAACGGCCGTTTTGGTCACTAGGGTTCAAACTATGGAAATTAGTCAATTACTGGTTAATTGTATTTTACAACAAACTACGAAGCGGAATTTTAGGAAATCGTATTTGTTTTAGGGCGTGTATGAAACCGAAAAACCCATACCAAAACAAAAATCGAATGTTTGGCTTTATCATTTTGTAAAAACCGAACCGAATTGACAGTTTTTAACATTATTATTATTATATATCCACGTTCATAATAATCAGTCAGTTATTTATTAATAATATAATTTATGCTCAAAGTTATTATTTCAGCTATTTTTTAGCGAAAAGTTTTCAAAATTAAATTGCAAAACCGAAACTGAACTCAAACTAACTGAAAATCAAAACTGAGAAAACTGAAACTGAACGATTTTCAAAAATTCAAAAACCGAAGTTTTTGTTTTTTTGTTTTTAGTTCAGTTTTAGCTCAAAACCGATCCAAACCAAAACCGTGGACAACTAATTATTATAAAGGAGCTAACCGTTTAGAAGACCAGGAGTACAATGCTGCCATTCCTTTTCCACGGAGAGAATTGAGGCGATCAATAACATCTAATCATTTTAAATTTTTAACAAAATTATTACAAGGATCAGGCATAATTTCATTGGCAGCTGAAAAATTCATTAACTTTACCTCGTAGATACAGTCCTTCGGATGACGAGAGAGTAACCTCAACAAAATGCGGGTGTTCGAGCTGGCCATTACGACATAGATAATAAACAACTGCCACTCTACGCTGTTTATTCGGCTCGACCCAAACTTTTGTACGTTCGGGACTCCGTTGAATTTGATCCTTCCATTTCCTAGACACGCGACCGAGCTCGTTCGTTGCGGTCATTGCGGGTTTTGAAACTATGTCCATAAAAATAGCTAGTGAGTGATTATTGAAATTGTGAAAGGAGGGATGATTTATTAAAAATTGGATGCTTGAGACAATGAATAAGAGGACAAATAGAGGAGTTGAAAGGCACTGGCTAGGGCCATATGGGGGTTTATGTAGGTTACATGGGGTTTGTTTTTAATTGTTTCACATGTGAATAGACTTCATTTTAACATTTGATTTCTTATTGTTGGATATTGATGTGTTGGTATATCTGGTGGTCTTTTCGATAAAAGAAAAGGTTACTTTTCACTTGAGGGAAAAAGTGAATTATTTTCATTGTTGTTTCATGTAAAGTCATATATTCTTGTGCACTTGTTTTGACTTTTTAATATTACATGAATATTATCATGTTTTATAGAAGTTCGGTGACCGACGTAAACGTGATATGGCGTTGAGGACGAGATAATAAGAGAGGGAGTGAAAATCATTTAGACGAGCTCGATATCAGGGTATAGTATTTGGTTATGTTCTTTATTATTATAAATGCCACGTCACACGGTTTTCTTGACTTTACACTTGGGTGAGACTAGAGGTAGAGAGAAAGAAAGAGTGTGTCTGTAAAGATTTTAATGTAGACAGGAAAGAGGCCCTTTATTTTCTTGCGTTGCGGATGGTCTTAGTGTAAACCGCAAAAAGGTGTTATAAAATGAAAATCAACTTCTTTCATCCCTTTACATAAAGCAACACTAAGGGTAAATGTGTAATTATAACTTCTTTGATCCCTTTAATATAAATCAAGACATTCTTCACTTTGAATTGAGTAAAGTGTTGAAATTAAAAACTATATTTGTTTTCTATTTGTCAACGTCTTGGATGTCGAAGTCAAATCCCTTAATAAAATATATTCCCATACCGACCCTGCAGGCTGCAGCCTTGCACTGACTGATTATTTTTTAAATATTAAAGTTTGGTCCCCAAGACATGTAAAAAAAATTTATTTATTTTATGTGTTGGTTCTTTTTCTAATTTAGGGGTTGCTTGGTATTGCTTATTTTTTACCAATTTATAATTTATTAACTTTTTAAAAAGTAATAAGGTGTTTGGGATTGTTTATATTGTGAGAGGAAAAGTTCCATAATTTACATTTTTATAACTTATTAACTTAATAAAAAGTTATAAAGAGGTAAAATAAGGAATCCCAAACACCCCCTTAATTACGCAAATATAACTTATGGTTTAACTCTAAGAGCACTCAAAACAAGGGTACAATACCTTAGGTTTGGATGAGTTGGCAAGAGAGACAAACAAGAGTGAGCTTAATATATTGTTGTGGTGCAAAGTTTGTGAGAGTAGGTTTGAATATGCAATCCTGCAACAAACAAGGGGGTGGTGGGTCCATTTTTCCACCCTCTCACATGCATATGTACATATATTATACATATATAGTTTTAATAATGTTTTAATAAGATTTGTAAAAGTTTGTTTATGAAAGAAAGTTGAGGTTTTTAAGAAAAGTTTGGAATCTGAAGTGGCGTTGATGTGTCGGTTTGTGAATGTTTGTCGTTGTGGATGCTCTAAAGCTGGTTGTTTGTAGTTTAAACTAGCCCCTTTTACCACTTATGTAATTATCATTAAAACTTGACCTACTACTTGTTGGAAGTAATTTCCAACTTAACAGATCCGTCACGTGTTGGTGATCGGGTTGGACCTATTGAGCCAGTGTGATTCATTATTATGTAATGGGTTTATGGGATTACAGTTAGATTTTATTATATTTGGTAATGTCTTTGCTAACAAGTTATGGTTATTCTATATAAACATGTCATGGTTAGACATTGTAGATTGTGGTGTGAGATGTAACCGAGTTAGGATTCACTTGGAGGCACACACGAGATGTAACCGGGTTAGGGTTCATCTAGATGTAACCGAGTTAGGTTCATCAAAAGTCAAACCAAGTTAGGGTTTGAGGGTCTGTAATCAGAGTTAGATTTTCTAATTAATAAACAAGAGTTATTTGTTTACATCGTGTTGATTATCGATCCGGGACTTGAATTGGTATCAGAGCGGTTACGCTCTTGGTGTTTATCGATCAAAGTCGTGATTGATAAGGAGGAGGCTGAAGAATCGAGACATCGATCAAAGTCGTGATCGGTAAGGAGGGTTCGGTAGAGTCGGTGATCGGAATATAGACCAAAACAGCAAGTAGGTTATTTGTGCGGCGGCAACTCGGAAACAAGTGGGTTTACGATCGAGGTGTTGCGTAGTAGTTTTGGTTATTGATTGGTTTCAACTCAGAAATCGTCAGAACGAAATAAAGGCAAAAAGGTTTTTGTTTGTTTTCTTGTGTGTTGCGATTAAAACGAAATAAGCTAGTTCAGTTTTTGGTTCAAGAAGGTTTCGTTTGAAGATTTATTTGATTAGTTTGTTGGTTCAAAAAGTCAAAAGGTAATTATTTTTTGTGGCTGCTTAATTCGTGTCACATAAAAAGGAAAACAAAGTGTTTTAGTTTTCTTTTGGAGCAGACGAGAAAAAAATAAAAGGAATATACAAGTTGGTTATTTCTTTGTGTTCTTGGTCAAGGTTGATTGGTTGAGTTTATTTGGTTAAACAAGAACATTGAACGGGTTATGTTTTTACCAAGGTTTTGATTTGGAGGATGTGCTCGTGTTTTGATTCAGGAACAAAAGAAGATCAAGGAAGATTGTTGTTCACTCGATTAGATGACCTAGATTGCAGCCAAAGGAGTGGTTATGCGTGTTCATACGACCGAGTGAATGGTCGGGGACAGTGTCACAGAGGTAGTCGAGTTCGGGAGAGCCGAATGAACACAATCACGGATCAAGAGGAGTTCCAGAAGCTCAAGACCAATATGAAAAGGCCAAGATGGTTGTGAAAACCGAGAAGGTCAAGTTCATGAGTCGAATCAAACAAGACAAAATAGACATGCTCGGAGTTGAAGAGCGACTTATTTCGAGTCGGAAATTAGGGGGTGATTGTTGGAAGTAATTTCCAACTTAACAGGTCCGTCACGTGTTGGTGACCGGGTTGGACCTATTGGGCCAGTGTGATTCATTATTATGTAATGGGTTTATGGGATTACAGTTAGGTTTTATTATATTTGGTAATGTCTTTGCTAACAGTTATGGTTAGTCTATATAAACATGTCATGGTTAGACATTGTAGATTGTGGTGTGAGATGTAACCGAGTTAGGGTTCACTTGGAGGCCCACACGAGATGTAACCGGGTTAGGGTTCATCTAGATGTAACCGAGTTAGGTTCATCAAAAGTCAAACCAAGTTATGGTTTGAGGGTCTGTAATCAGAGTTAGATTTTCTAATTAATAAACAAGAGTTATTTGTTTACATCGTGTTGATTATCGTTCCGGGACTTGACTAGTTACCCCCTTACCGCCCGGTAATACATTATCCACCCCCCCCCACACACACACACAGGCACCAATTATTGCCCTTGCGCTGTGTGTCAGGCTTTAAGAGTCATGTCGTGTTACTTTGCTGCCCTCCCCCCCAATTAAAGCCCCATAATAACAAAGTTAAATCTAAACTTTAAAAAGCTTTAATATTAGGTTATACGGTTTTTGTTATATAACATTTTGGAGTCTAACACCAACTAAGCATCATATCAATTCTTACATAAAGACTTTCGACTAAAGTAGAGCCATTGCATCCAAAACTAGGCATCATGCAGTTCAGTCAAAGTTGATTACCGATTGAGGTGGGGGCAAGACAAAAATAACCACATCTACCTATCCAATGTGACATCTGCCCCGATCCGACCCGACCCAGGTACCCGTTTCTCTGACCCGATCTCTTGCTTTTATGATTTAATATTTATTTATACTTATATTTTACTTTTAATAATAATAATATACTTTTCCTTCCCGCCTCTTTCTCTCTCTTTCTTTCCGCCGTCCCGTCCCTCTCCTTCTCTCTTTCCGCCTTCTTTTCCCTCTTGTCGCCGTCCCGCCCTTAAGCCTTGTTTCCCTCTTTTTCTTCTAACTCTTTGCTTGTCCTTTGTTCCTTCCCGCCTAAGGTTGTCTGCGCAGCTCCACGCGCCAGACCCCTTACAAGGAATCCTGCGTGAAGACCACCTGTTTCAGCGATACGCGAGACGAACTCTTATCGCAGCGCGCTAAGAATTGTAATTCTTCTCGCAGCGCGCTAAGAACGGTAGTTCTTCCCGCGACGCGCTAAGGATTTGTAGTTCTTCTCGCAGCGCGCTAAGAATCGTAGTTCATCCCTCGACGCGCGAAGAATTATAGTTCTTCCCGCGGCGCGCTAGGAATTTTAGTTCCTCCCGCGGCGCGCTAAGAAATGTGATTCTTCCCGCGGCGCGCTTAGAAATGTAGTTCTTTCCGCGACGCGTTAAGGTTAGTTCTGTCTGCCTTCGCGCTCGCGCTCTCTTGACCTTCTGTGTCAGCCTTCTCGCGCTAAACCCTTTGAGTTTTCTTCTGTTGAATCTAGCCGTTTGCTTTTGTGTTGTCTTATCTTTTGAGCTGTTGACCTAATCTGCTTTATGTCTGAAAAGTTACTTTCGGCGCAGCATGCGCACCAACCCCATTGGTTGGCAGAAAAAGTGACTGACAATATCCTTGGAGATCTGCTTTTTCCATGCTTGACCAGTACCTTTATCTGAACCGCCCATGCCTTTTTTTACTGTTCCCTGTCAGCTTTATCTTGCCCCCTGCAGCTGCCACATCTTTTGATATCTTTTGCTTTTGGAATCTTTTACTTTTTGAGATCTTTTCCCCTTTTTCTAGGGATTGTGTTCCCTAGGGTTTCTCTATAAATAATAATATTATTTTTCCTAACACATCACACACAAACACTTAATTTAACCTCCTCCTTGCTCTCTCTGCCGCCTTCCTCTCTGCCTCCGTCTTCCTTTCTATTCTGCCCTGCTTTCCGGTAATATATATATTATATATAATAATTTACTTATTAATTATGCTAACTTATAATCAAGACTTAAATCAATTCATTAAAACAATAATCTTATTTATAGGTTAACTTGTGCTTGTTTAAAGTTGGTTCTTGCTTTATCTTACACCGCATCGTTTTTCAAGTGAGTAATCTCGTACCTAATCCCTTTTTGCTTTTAATGTTTTGGGATGTTCATGTGTTCATACAAACTTAGAGTCTTAAACTTGTTTATGAACTTTAGTCGCGCAGTATCCCATGTGTTGAGGACGTAGACTTGGCTGTTTATTTGTATGTGTGGATCATTAACCGTCTTGTCGGTCTATTCCGCAGTTCTCATGGTACCATTAGATGAACACGGGAGAACTATCGTTTATGATTTTCTCTTTTGTTTACACATGCACAGTTTGTCTTGTTTGTGAGCTCAATTGTGAGCACTGGCAGTCTATGAATCTTAGAGTTGGTCCCGATCAGATTACACCCCTGTTGAAAACCAGACATTCACATGTTGCGCGCAGATTTATTGTTATCTATGTATTGTATTAAACTTGATTTCTCACCAACACGCAAGTGTTTGACGTTTATTTTAACACATGTTCAGGTTTGCTGTAGCTGTTCTGAAGCTTGTGGACACGTAGGACGTTTTTACTTTTGGACCTAGATTAAAATGTATCAAGACAAGTTATTGCTGTTCGAATATTATGATTTATAATATATTGATTTATGATGATTTATGTTATCTTGTGTCTACTTTGCGCGTGCGCGAATGAATGTATTTATTAAATATTGACACCCAATAGTGTCACGAGTAATGAAACAATATGTGGCGCCCCGATGTATAATCCGCCTTGGTCGGGGTGTTACAGATTGGTATCAGAGCTCGTTGACTTTAGGATAGGTGGTTAGACGTAACGGCCTAGAATACCTAAGAGTCCCTTCTCGCGCATGAGAGAAATCTCATGTTTGCGCGCTTATTGTTAATTACTCGTTATTTATAAATATGCTTGCGCAGGCGCAGTATATGATTTTATGTTTTATTTCGCGATATTTCGATTTTTGTTGAATTTCGATTTTTATTGATTTTACTTACATGTTCGTTTGTTGGATTTGAAAATCCGAAAAGTCATGGTGATACATGAATAGTTGATTTTCAATTTCCATTTACGATTATGTTCTGAGGTTGGAGACTTAAAAAGTCATGGTGATACATGAATTGTCAACCTCCAATACTCATTTTCTTGTATGTTTTATATTGAAGATTGAAAAGTCATGGTGATACATGAATCGTCAACCTCCAATACTCGTTTGCTCGTATATTTTAAATTGGGAATTCGGAAAGTCATGGTGATACATGAATTGTCGATTCTTGATTCGAATTTGTTACCTTTATTAAGTCTGCATTTAGGGTCATTTATTTTACTTTAACTTTTGACAGTAACTGACTCCGTGAAACCAAGCTTTATAAGATTAAAACTTTGCGCTAAAATTCAAGATATTAACTAAAATTAAAACTTTTATAGAATGCCTCCGCTATCTCGCCGATTTCAGAGAAGAGAAGCCTCGCGCATGCGTAGACAGCAACGTTCCCAGGAAATGGCCGCCGCGATAGCCCAAGCCTTGAGCCAAAACAATACCTCCAGTTATAACATTAAGTCCTTTAACGCGGGTAACCCTCCAAAGTTCACAGGTCTTGAAGGAGCCACCGTGATGCTCCAGTGGCTTGAGAAGATAGAAAACACTTTCCTCCACACCCAATGCCCCTCAGACAGACGAACCCTATATGCTTCCAGTGTCCTGGAATCCAGAGCGCTTACATGGTGGAATGGAGTAGCTCATGCGCGTGGCGCAGAGGCTGCTTCTAGCATGACATGGGAGGAATTCAAGGAAATTCTTACGCGAGAATTCTGCCCTCCCAACGAAGTTAAGCGCCTGGAGGAGGAATTTTGGAATCTTAAGCAGTACAGTGGTGAAGCGCGCGAGTACGCGACGCGCTTCCATGAACTAAGCCTGCTTGTCCCTCACCTTGTTACCCCTTCCCGCCGAGCCATAGAGAAATTCCTTGGGGGTCTCCCCATGGAAATTCAAGATTCTGTATGGGCCAGAAACCCAGTAACCCTCTCTGACGCCATCGAGTTGGCCGCTGTGCTCAGCGACAACCATGTCAGAGCAGGAACCCTGTTCCTGCGGGGAACAGAAAAGACCAAACTCACCAAGACTGCCCCTGAACCAACAGAAACCAAACCTGAACCCTCAAACCGTAACAACCTCAAGCGCAGGCGCAAGGCCTATGCGCTTACCAACCCGCCCATTGTCCAGCAACCCATCTACCAACCCCCAGTTTACGCGCCTAACCCTCTGTCAGCTTACCCAACACCTCCTGTAGCCCACAACTATGCCTTAACCAATCCAGCACTCCCTGCCCCGCCAACTAAGAAACCTTACACAGGAAACCACCCCTTTTGCCCAACCTGTAGACTCCACCACCCACCTCAAGTCCCATGTCGACTTTGTACCCGATGTGGCCGCGCTGGTCACCTTGCAGAAAACTGTAGAGTCCTTCCCGCCAATCCAATTGCGCCAACACCACCAGTCTACCCGCAGAACCCACAACCAACCTACCAAAACCCACGACCCAGATCGTGCTTTAACTGCGGTGATCCCAGTCATTTCCGGAACGCGTGCCCGAGACTACAAGTGCAAATCACACAAGCGAATCCGGTGAACCAGATTTCAAACCAAGTGACGCGTGGACGAGCTTTTAATATAACCGCGCACCAAGCGCAAGCGAATAATGACGTAGTTAATGGTACATTTTTGCTTAACGGATTTTATGCTTCTGTACTTTTTGATACTGGTGCCGATCGAAGTTTTATCTCTCGCGCCCTAGAGCAGAAGCTTGCGCGACCGCGCGATAACTTAAAAGAAGATTTTTCAGTTGAATTGGCTAATGGTGAAACTATTTTAATAAACTCAGTGATTAAAGATTGCACGCTTAACCTTAACGAAAACGATTTTCTGATTGACCCCATCCCTATGCCTCTTGGAAGCTTTGATGTTATCATTGGTATGGACTGGCTTACGCATAATCGCGCCGAAGTTATTTGCGCCAAGAAGATGATTCGCATACCTCGAGAAAATGGTGATCTTCATATCTACGGCGAGAAACCCTCCCGCGGTCTTAAACTTATGTCTTGCGCCGAAGCCCGAAGGCTCATGCGGAAAAGGTGTATTGCATTCTTAGCCCATGTGGTCAAACCTGCTGAAGAAAAGAAGAAGCTTCGCGATATCCCTGTTGTGCGTGATTTCCCTGAAGTTTTTCCTGATGATCTTCCTGGTATCCCTCCCGCTCGTGAAGTCGAGTTCCGTATTGATCTTGTCCCTGGTGCTTCCCCCGTAGCTAAATCTCCTTACCGTCTTGCGCCCGCTGAGATGCAAGAATTGGCAAGCCAACTTCAAGAGTTGACTGCTAAAGGATTCATTCGCCCTAGCTCTTCGCCCTGGGGTGCTCCGGTGTTGTTCGTTAAAAAGAAAGATGGATCGTTTCGCATGTGTATTGATTACCGCGAGTTGAACAAACTCACCATTAAGAACCGGTATCCCTTACCGCGTATTGACGACCTCTTTGATCAACTCCAAGGTGCCTCTTGTTTCTCGAAGATTGATCTCCGCTCTGGCTATCACCAGTTGCGCATCCGCGATGAAGATGTTCCGAAGACTGCTTTTCGAACTCGTTATGGCCATTTTGAATTCTTGGTCATGTCCTTCGGTTTAACCAACGCACCCGCCATTTTCATGGATCTAATGAATCGGGTGTGTAGGCCTTTCTTGGATAAATTCGTGATTGTGTTTATCGATGACGTTCTGATTTATTCTAAGACCAAGGCCGAGCATGAGCAACATCTCCGATTGGTATTGCAAAAGCTTAGAGCCGAGCAGCTCTTTGCTAAGCTTTCCAAGTGTGAATTTTGGTCGGATGAAGTACAGTTTCTTGGCAATGTTGTTAACAAGATGGGTATTCATGTCGACCCATCCAAAATTGAAGCAATCAAGAACTGGATTACGCCATCCTCTCCTACCGAGATCCGTTCCTTTTTGGGCTTAGCTGGTTACTACCGGCGATTCATTTCGAACTTCTCAAAGATCGCTTTGCCTTTAACAGCTCTAACGCACAAAGGTAAACCATATATTTAGGGCTCGAAGCAAGAAGAAGCTTTTCTGACGCTCAAGCGATTGTTGTGTGAAGCTCCTGTTCTTGCGCTACCTGAGGGTAATGAAGATTTTGTCGTGTATTGCGATGCATCCAACCAAGGTCTCGGTTGTGTTCTTATGCAACGAGGCAAGGTTATCGCTTACGCATCAAGGCAACTCAAGGTTCATGAAAAGAATTATACAACTCACGACCTCGAACTAGGCGCAGTTGTTTTTGCCTTGAAGATCTGGAGACACTACCTTTATGGTACTAAGTGTATCCTCTACACTGACCATAAAAGCCTTCAGCATATCTTTGATCAGAAGGAACTTAACATGAGGCAACGCCGATGGAACGAACTCATCAGCGATTACGATTGTGAGATCCGGTATCATCCTGGTAAGGCTAATGTGGTAGCCGATGCGCTCAGCCGAAAACCCTGCCAGCTTAACTGTATCTTGCCGCGCACCCAGCTTCACTTCGCGCCGATTCAAAGCAACCTTGAATCGCGTATTCGTGACGCGCAGCGCGCATCCATCAGTAATGGTAACCTTCGCGCCGAGTTAGCGTGTGGCGCGGAAGCACTCTTTGTCCCTAATCTGAGTGGAATTCTCTGCTATCTTAATCGCATCTGGATTCCCTTTGATGAGAATCTTCGCGCTGATATCCTGAGTGAAGCACACAAATCTCGATATTCCGTTCATCCTGGCGCTGATAAGATGTACAAGGATTTGCGCATTACTTATTGGTGGCCCGGTATGAAAAAGGATATTGCTGTGTTCGTAGCTAGATGCCTGACTTGTTCTAAAGTAAAAGCTGAACACCAACGCCCATCTGGTTTGCTCGAACAACCAGAAATTCCTACATGGAAATGGGAATGTGTAGCGATGGACTTTATTACCAAGTTACCTTTGACAGCAAGCAAACATGATAGCATTTGGGTAATAGTGGATCGTTTGACTAAGTCTGCTCACTTTCTGCCCATTCGTGAAAACTACCGTGTTGAGCAACTCGCGCAGCTTTATGTCAAGGAAATTGTCTGCCGCCATGGTACTCCTTTGAGCATCATATCCGATCGCGATGGCCGTTTTATATCTCGCTTTTGGAAATCTCTCCAATCTGCGCTAGGAACTCGCTTGGACATGAGTACGGCATATCATCCTCAGACTGACGGTCAGTCTGAGCGAACTATTCAAACTCTTGAGGATATGCTCCGATCTAGTGTTCTTGATTTTGGAGGTAATTGGGATTCGCACCTGCCTTTGATCGAGTTCTCTTATAATAACAGCTATCATTCCAGTATCGGTATGGCCCCATTTGAAGCACTTTACGGTCGTAAGTGCCGCTCCCCGATTTGTTGGAGCGAAGTGGGTGAAACTCAAATCACAGGACCCGAACTTGTTCAAGAGACAACCGATAAAATCGCCAAGATCCGTGATCATCTGCTGACTGCCAGAAGCCGACAGAAGAGTTACGCAGATCGCAGGCGAAAGCCTCTCGAATTTCAAGTTGATGATCTTGTTCTCCTCAAAGTGTCGCCCTGGAAGGGTGTTGTCCGCTTTGGGAAGAAAGGTAAGCTTGCTCCTCGATATGTTGGACCATTTAAGATTCTCGCGCGTGTAGGAAAAGTTGCCTACAGACTTGACCTGCCGCCCGCGCTCAGTAATGTGCATCCAACGTTCCATGTATCCAATCTCAAGAAGTGTTTAGCTGACGAGAACCTTCACATTCCACTTGATGAAGTTCAAGTTGATGAAACTATGCATTTCGTTGAGAAGCCTGTTGAGATTATGGATCGCGAGGTAAAGCAAACCAAGCGCAGTCGTATCCCTATTGTTAAAGTTCGCTGGGAGTCCAAGCGCGGAGCCGAGTTTACATGAGAAATGGAAGATCAAATAAAGATCAAGTACCCGCACCTGTTCTCTGCGCAACCTACTTCGAGATAAATTTCGGGACGAAATTTCTTAAAGTAGGGGAGACTGTGACATCTGCCCCGATCCGACCCGACCCAGGTACCCGTTTCTCTGACCCGATCTCTTGCTTTTATGATTTAATATTTATTTATACTTATATTTTACTTTTAATAATAATAATATACTTTTCCTTCCCGCCTCTTTCTCTCTCTTTCTTTCCGCCGTCCCGTCCCTCTCCTTCTCTCTTTCCGCCTTCTTTTCCCTCTTGTCGCCGTCCCGCCCTTAAGCCTTGTTTCCCTCTTTTTCTTCTAACTCTTTGCTTGTCCTTTGTTCCTTCCCGCCTAAGGTTGTCTGCGCAGCTCCACGCGCCAGACCCCTTACAAGGAATCCTGCGTGAAGACCACCTGTTTCAGCGATACGCGAGACGAACTCTTCTCGCAGCGCGCTAAGAATTGTAATTCTTCTCGCAGCGCGCTAAGAACGGTAGTTCTTCCCGCGACGCGCTAAGGATTTGTAGTTCTTCTCGCAGCGCGCTAAGAATCGTAGTTCATCCCTCGACGCGCGAAGAATTATAGTTCTTCCCGCGGCGCGCTAGGAATTTTAGTTCCTCCCGCGGCGCGCTAAGAAATGTGATTCTTCCCGCGGCGCGCTTAGAAATGTAGTTCTTTCCGCGACGCGTTAAGGTTAGTTCTGTCTGCCTTCGCGCTCGCGCTCTCTTGACCTTCTGTGTCAGCCTTCTCGCGCTAAACCCTTTGAGTTTTCTTCTGTTGAATCTAGCCGTTTGCTTTTGTGTTGTCTTATCTTTTGAGCTGTTGACCTAATCTGCTTTATGTCTGAAAAGTTACTTTCGGCGCAGCATGCGCACCAACCCCATTGGTTGGCAGAAAAAGTGACTGACAATATCCTTGGAGATCTGCTTTTTCCATGCTTGACCAGTACCTTTATCTGAACCGCCCATGCCTTTTTTTACTGTTCCCTGTCAGCTTTATCTTGCCCCCTGCAGCTGCCACATCTTTTGATATCTTTTGCTTTTGGAATCTTTTACTTTTTGAGATCTTTTCCCCTTTTTCTAGGGATTGTGTTCCCTAGGGTTTCTCTATAAATAATAATATTATTTTTCCTAACACATCACACACAAACACTTAATTTAACCTCCTCCTTGCTCTCTCTGCCGCCTTCCTCTCTGCCTCCGTCTTCCTTTCTATTCTGCCCTGCTTTCCGGTAATATATATATTATATATAATAATTTACTTATTAATTATGCTAACTTATAATCAAGACTTAAATCAATTCATTAAAACAATAATCTTATTTATAGGTTAACTTGTGCTTGTTTAAAGTTGGTTCTTGCTTTATCTTACACCGCATCGTTTTTCAAGTGAGTAATCTCGTACCTAATCCCTTTTTGCTTTTAATGTTTTGGGATGTTCATGTGTTCATACAAACTTAGAGTCTTAAACTTGTTTATGAACTTTAGTCGCGCAGTATCCCATGTGTTGAGGACGTAGACTTGGCTGTTTATTTGTATGTGTGGATCATTAACCGTCTTGTCGGTCTATTCCGCAGTTCTCATGGTACCATTAGATGAACACGGGAGAACTATCGTTTATGATTTTCTCTTTTGTTTACACATGCACAGTTTGTCTTGTTTGTGAGCTCAATTGTGAGCACTGGCAGTCTATGAATCTTAGAGTTGGTCCCGATCAGATTACACCCCTGTTGAAAACCAGACATTCACATGTTGCGCGCAGATTTATTGTTATCTATGTATTGTATTAAACTTGATTTCTCACCAACACGCAAGTGTTTGACGTTTATTTTAACACATGTTCAGGTTTGCTGTAGCTGTTCTGAAGCTTGTGGACACGTAGGACGTTTTTACTTTTGGACCTAGATTAAAATGTATCAAGACAAGTTATTGCTGTTCGAATATTATGATTTATAATATATTGATTTATGATGATTTATGTTATCTTGTGTCTACTTTGCGCGTGCGCGAATGAATGTATTTATTAAATATTGACACCCAATAGTGTCACGAGTAATGAAACAATATGTGGCGCCCCGATGTATAATCCGCCTTGGTCGGGGTGTTACAGATTGGTATCAGAGCTCGTTGACTTTAGGATAGGTGGTTAGACGTAACGGCCTAGAATACCTAAGAGTCCCTTCTCGCGCATGAGAGAAATCTCATGTTTGCGCGCTTATTGTTAATTACTCGTTATTTATAAATATGCTTGCGCAGGCGCAGTATATGATTTTATGTTTTATTTCGCGATATTTCGATTTTTGTTGAATTTCGATTTTTATTGATTTTACTTACATGTTCGTTTGTTGGATTTGAAAATCCGAAAAGTCATGGTGATACATGAATAGTTGATTTTCAATTTCCATTTACGATTATGTTCTGAGGTTGGAGACTTAAAAAGTCATGGTGATACATGAATTGTCAACCTCCAATACTCATTTTCTTGTATGTTTTATATTGAAGATTGAAAAGTCATGGTGATACATGAATCGTCAACCTCCAATACTCGTTTGCTCGTATATTTTAAATTGGGAATTCGGAAAGTCATGGTGATACATGAATTGTCGATTCTTGATTCGAATTTGTTACCTTTATTAAGTCTGCATTTAGGGTCATTTATTTTACTTTAACTTTTGACAGTAACTGACTCCGTGAAACCAAGCTTTATAAGATTAAAACTTTGCGCTAAAATTCAAGATATTAACTAAAATTAAAACTTTTATAGAATGCCTCCGCTATCTCGCCGATTTCAGAGAAGAGAAGCCTCGCGCATGCGTAGACAGCAACGTTCCCAGGAAATGGCCGCCGCGATAGCCCAAGCCTTGAGCCAAAACAATACCTCCAGTTATAACATTAAGTCCTTTAACGCGGGTAACCCTCCAAAGTTCACAGGTCTTGAAGGAGCCACCGTGATGCTCCAGTGGCTTGAGAAGATAGAAAACACTTTCCTCCACACCCAATGCCCCTCAGACAGACGAACCCTATATGCTTCCAGTGTCCTGGAATCCAGAGCGCTTACATGGTGGAATGGAGTAGCTCATGCGCGTGGCGCAGAGGCTGCTTCTAGCATGACATGGGAGGAATTCAAGGAAATTCTTACGCGAGAATTCTGCCCTCCCAACGAAGTTAAGCGCCTGGAGGAGGAATTTTGGAATCTTAAGCAGTACAGTGGTGAAGCGCGCGAGTACGCGACGCGCTTCCATGAACTAAGCCTGCTTGTCCCTCACCTTGTTACCCCTTCCCGCCGAGCCATAGAGAAATTCCTTGGGGGTCTCCCCATGGAAATTCAAGATTCTGTATGGGCCAGAAACCCAGTAACCCTCTCTGACGCCATCGAGTTGGCCGCTGTGCTCAGCGACAACCATGTCAGAGCAGGAACCCTGTTCCTGCGGGGAACAGAAAAGACCAAACTCACCAAGACTGCCCCTGAACCAACAGAAACCAAACCTGAACCCTCAAACCGTAACAACCTCAAGCGCAGGCGCAAGGCCTATGCGCTTACCAACCCGCCCATTGTCCAGCAACCCATCTACCAACCCCCAGTTTACGCGCCTAACCCTCTGTCAGCTTACCCAACACCTCCTGTAGCCCACAACTATGCCTTAACCAATCCAGCACTCCCTGCCCCGCCAACTAAGAAACCTTACACAGGAAACCACCCCTTTTGCCCAACCTGTAGACTCCACCACCCACCTCAAGTCCCATGTCGACTTTGTACCCGATGTGGCCGCGCTGGTCACCTTGCAGAAAACTGTAGAGTCCTTCCCGCCAATCCAATTGCGCCAACACCACCAGTCTACCCGCAGAACCCACAACCAACCTACCAAAACCCACGACCCAGATCGTGCTTTAACTGCGGTGATCCCAGTCATTTCCGGAACGCGTGCCCGAGACTACAAGTGCAAATCACACAAGCGAATCCGGTGAACCAGATTTCAAACCAAGTGACGCGTGGACGAGCTTTTAATATAACCGCGCACCAAGCGCAAGCGAATAATGACGTAGTTAATGGTACATTTTTGCTTAACGGATTTTATGCTTCTGTACTTTTTGATACTGGTGCCGATCGAAGTTTTATCTCTCGCGCCCTAGAGCAGAAGCTTGCGCGACCGCGCGATAACTTAAAAGAAGATTTTTCAGTTGAATTGGCTAATGGTGAAACTATTTTAATAAACTCAGTGATTAAAGATTGCACGCTTAACCTTAACGAAAACGATTTTCTGATTGACCCCATCCCTATGCCTCTTGGAAGCTTTGATGTTATCATTGGTATGGACTGGCTTACGCATAATCGCGCCGAAGTTATTTGCGCCAAGAAGATGATTCGCATACCTCGAGAAAATGGTGATCTTCATATCTACGGCGAGAAACCCTCCCGCGGTCTTAAACTTATGTCTTGCGCCGAAGCCCGAAGGCTCATGCGGAAAAGGTGTATTGCATTCTTAGCCCATGTGGTCAAACCTGCTGAAGAAAAGAAGAAGCTTCGCGATATCCCTGTTGTGCGTGATTTCCCTGAAGTTTTTCCTGATGATCTTCCTGGTATCCCTCCCGCTCGTGAAGTCGAGTTCCGTATTGATCTTGTCCCTGGTGCTTCCCCCGTAGCTAAATCTCCTTACCGTCTTGCGCCCGCTGAGATGCAAGAATTGGCAAGCCAACTTCAAGAGTTGACTGCTAAAGGATTCATTCGCCCTAGCTCTTCGCCCTGGGGTGCTCCGGTGTTGTTCGTTAAAAAGAAAGATGGATCGTTTCGCATGTGTATTGATTACCGCGAGTTGAACAAACTCACCATTAAGAACCGGTATCCCTTACCGCGTATTGACGACCTCTTTGATCAACTCCAAGGTGCCTCTTGTTTCTCGAAGATTGATCTCCGCTCTGGCTATCACCAGTTGCGCATCCGCGATGAAGATGTTCCGAAGACTGCTTTTCGAACTCGTTATGGCCATTTTGAATTCTTGGTCATGTCCTTCGGTTTAACCAACGCACCCGCCATTTTCATGGATCTAATGAATCGGGTGTGTAGGCCTTTCTTGGATAAATTCGTGATTGTGTTTATCGATGACGTTCTGATTTATTCTAAGACCAAGGCCGAGCATGAGCAACATCTCCGATTGGTATTGCAAAAGCTTAGAGCCGAGCAGCTCTTTGCTAAGCTTTCCAAGTGTGAATTTTGGTCGGATGAAGTACAGTTTCTTGGCAATGTTGTTAACAAGATGGGTATTCATGTCGACCCATCCAAAATTGAAGCAATCAAGAACTGGATTACGCCATCCTCTCCTACCGAGATCCGTTCCTTTTTGGGCTTAGCTGGTTACTACCGGCGATTCATTTCGAACTTCTCAAAGATCGCTTTGCCTTTAACAGCTCTAACGCACAAAGGTAAACCATATATTTGGGGCTCGAAGCAAGAAGAAGCTTTTCTGACGCTCAAGCGATTGTTGTGTGAAGCTCCTGTTCTTGCGCTACCTGAGGGTAATGAAGATTTTGTCGTGTATTGCGATGCATCCAACCAAGGTCTCGGTTGTGTTCTTATGCAACGAGGCAAGGTTATCGCTTACGCATCAAGGCAACTCAAGGTTCATGAAAAGAATTATACAACTCACGACCTCGAACTAGGCGCAGTTGTTTTTGCCTTGAAGATCTGGAGACACTACCTTTATGGTACTAAGTGTATCCTCTACACTGACCATAAAAGCCTTCAGCATATCTTTGATCAGAAGGAACTTAACATGAGGCAACGCCGATGGAACGAACTCATCAGCGATTACGATTGTGAGATCCGGTATCATCCTGGTAAGGCTAATGTGGTAGCCGATGCGCTCAGCCGAAAACCCTGCCAGCTTAACTGTATCTTGCCGCGCACCCAGCTTCACTTCGCGCCGATTCAAAGCAACCTTGAATCGCGTATTCGTGACGCGCAGCGCGCATCCATCAGTAATGGTAACCTTCGCGCCGAGTTAGCGTGTGGCGCGGAAGCACTCTTTGTCCCTAATCTGAGTGGAATTCTCTGCTATCTTAATCGCATCTGGATTCCCTTTGATGAGAATCTTCGCGCTGATATCCTGAGTGAAGCACACAAATCTCGATATTCCGTTCATCCTGGCGCTGATAAGATGTACAAGGATTTGCGCATTACTTATTGGTGGCCCGGTATGAAAAAGGATATTGCTGTGTTCGTAGCTAGATGCCTGACTTGTTCTAAAGTAAAAGCTGAACACCAACGCCCATCTGGTTTGCTCGAACAACCAGAAATTCCTACATGGAAATGGGAATGTGTAGCGATGGACTTTATTACCAAGTTACCTTTGACAGCAAGCAAACATGATAGCATTTGGGTAATAGTGGATCGTTTGACTAAGTCTGCTCACTTTCTGCCCATTCGTGAAAACTACCGTGTTGAGCAACTCGCGCAGCTTTATGTCAAGGAAATTGTCTGCCGCCATGGTACTCCTTTGAGCATCATATCCGATCGCGATGGCCGTTTTATATCTCGCTTTTGGAAATCTCTCCAATCTGCGCTAGGAACTCGCTTGGACATGAGTACGGCATATCATCCTCAGACTGACGGTCAGTCTGAGCGAACTATTCAAACTCTTGAGGATATGCTCCGATCTAGTGTTCTTGATTTTGGAGGTAATTGGGATTCGCACCTGCCTTTGATCGAGTTCTCTTATAATAACAGCTATCATTCCAGTATCGGTATGGCCCCATTTGAAGCACTTTACGGTCGTAAGTGCCGCTCCCCGATTTGTTGGAGCGAAGTGGGTGAAACTCAAATCACAGGACCCGAACTTGTTCAAGAGACAACCGATAAAATCGCCAAGATCCGTGATCATCTGCTGACTGCCAGAAGCCGACAGAAGAGTTACGCAGATCGCAGGCGAAAGCCTCTCGAATTTCAAGTTGATGATCTTGTTCTCCTCAAAGTGTCGCCCTGGAAGGGTGTTGTCCGCTTTGGGAAGAAAGGTAAGCTTGCTCCTCGATATGTTGGACCATTTAAGATTCTCGCGCGTGTAGGAAAAGTTGCCTACAGACTTGACCTGCCGCCCGCGCTCAGTAATGTGCATCCAACGTTCCATGTATCCAATCTCAAGAAGTGTTTAGCTGACGAGAACCTTCACATTCCACTTGATGAAGTTCAAGTTGATGAAACTATGCATTTCGTTGAGAAGCCTGTTGAGATTATGGATCGCGAGGTAAAGCAAACCAAGCGCAGTCGTATCCCTATTGTTAAAGTTCGCTGGGAGTCCAAGCGCGGAGCCGAGTTTACATGAGAAATGGAAGATCAAATAAAGATCAAGTACCCGCACCTGTTCTCTGCGCAACCTACTTCGAGATAAATTTCGGGACGAAATTTCTTAAAGTAGGGGAGACTGTGACATCTGCCCCGATCCGACCCGACCCAGGTACCCGTTTCTCTGACCCGATCTCTTGCTTTTATGATTTAATATTTATTTATACTTATATTTTACTTTTAATAATAATAATATACTTTTCCTTCCCGCCTCTTTCTCTCTCTTTCTTTCCGCCGTCCCGTCCCTCTCCTTCTCTCTTTCCGCCTTCTTTTCCCTCTTGTCGCCGTCCCGCCCTTAAGCCTTGTTTCCCTCTTTTTCTTCTAACTCTTTGCTTGTCCTTTGTTCCTTCCCGCCTAAGGTTGTCTGCGCAGCTCCACGCGCCAGACCCCTTACAAGGAATCCTGCGTGAAGACCACCTGTTTCAGCGATACGCGAGACGAACTCTTCTCGCAGCGCGCTAAGAATTGTAATTCTTCTCGCAGCGCGCTAAGAACGGTAGTTCTTCCCGCGACGCGCTAAGGATTTGTAGTTCTTCTCGCAGCGCGCTAAGAATCGTAGTTCATCCCTCGACGCGCGAAGAATTATAGTTCTTCCCGCGGCGCGCTAGGAATTTTAGTTCCTCCCGCGGCGCGCTAAGAAATGTGATTCTTCCCGCGGCGCGCTTAGAAATGTAGTTCTTTCCGCGACGCGTTAAGGTTAGTTCTGTCTGCCTTCGCGCTCGCGCTCTCTTGACCTTCTGTGTCAGCCTTCTCGCGCTAAACCCTTTGAGTTTTCTTCTGTTGAATCTAGCCGTTTGCTTTTGTGTTGTCTTATCTTTTGAGCTGTTGACCTAATCTGCTTTATGTCTGAAAAGTTACTTTCGGCGCAGCATGCGCACCAACCCCATTGGTTGGCAGAAAAAGTGACTGACAATATCCTTGGAGATCTGCTTTTTCCATGCTTGACCAGTACCTTTATCTGAACCGCCCATGCCTTTTTTTACTGTTCCCTGTCAGCTTTATCTTGCCCCCTGCAGCTGCCACATCTTTTGATATCTTTTGCTTTTGGAATCTTTTACTTTTTGAGATCTTTTCCCCTTTTTCTAGGGATTGTGTTCCCTAGGGTTTCTCTATAAATAATAATATTATTTTTCCTAACACATCACACACAAACACTTAATTTAACCTCCTCCTTGCTCTCTCTGCCGCCTTCCTCTCTGCCTCCGTCTTCCTTTCTATTCTGCCCTGCTTTCCGGTAATATATATATTATATATAATAATTTACTTATTAATTATGCTAACTTATAATCAAGACTTAAATCAATTCATTAAAACAATAATCTTATTTATAGGTTAACTTGTGCTTGTTTAAAGTTGGTTCTTGCTTTATCTTACACCGCATCGTTTTTCAAGTGAGTAATCTCGTACCTAATCCCTTTTTGCTTTTAATGTTTTGGGATGTTCATGTGTTCATACAAACTTAGAGTCTTAAACTTGTTTATGAACTTTAGTCGCGCAGTATCCCATGTGTTGAGGACGTAGACTTGGCTGTTTATTTGTATGTGTGGATCATTAACCGTCTTGTCGGTCTATTCCGCAGTTCTCATGGTACCATTAGATGAACACGGGAGAACTATCGTTTATGATTTTCTCTTTTGTTTACACATGCACAGTTTGTCTTGTTTGTGAGCTCAATTGTGAGCACTGGCAGTCTATGAATCTTAGAGTTGGTCCCGATCAGATTACACCCCTGTTGAAAACCAGACATTCACATGTTGCGCGCAGATTTATTGTTATCTATGTATTGTATTAAACTTGATTTCTCACCAACACGCAAGTGTTTGACGTTTATTTTAACACATGTTCAGGTTTGCTGTAGCTGTTCTGAAGCTTGTGGACACGTAGGACGTTTTTACTTTTGGACCTAGATTAAAATGTATCAAGACAAGTTATTGCTGTTCGAATATTATGATTTATAATATATTGATTTATGATGATTTATGTTATCTTGTGTCTACTTTGCGCGTGCGCGAATGAATGTATTTATTAAATATTGACACCCAATAGTGTCACGAGTAATGAAACAATATGTGGCGCCCCGATGTATAATCCGCCTTGGTCGGGGTGTTACATCCAATTTGCACATAAAGATTCAGTTTAGGTTGAAAGCCCTAATAGTTTATTTTGCTCTTATTTTTCTTGTGAAATAACCGTGTTCCGCCTTTAACACGGTCACACCCCCCCAATGTTACAAACACCACCGCTTGGTGGTTACTATTTAGAGCACTGGAAACGGGTTGTGTGAAACAGGGGGTGAAACACCCTCTTTCTGCTATGTCTGCGTCACATCAGCTTTCACATGCACAGATTTAACTGGAAATGGGTTGTGTGAAACATGGGGTGAAACACCCTCTTTCTGTCATGTCTGCGTCACATCAGCTTTCACATACTCATTTCACATGCACATATTTAACTGGAAATGGGTTGTGTGAAACAGGGGGGTGAAACCATATTATATTAATTTTTTAATCTTTTTATAAATTTAAATTTTTTGAAATAACACATTAAATTAAATAAAAGAACTACATTAAATAAATAAAAATACATTAAATAAAAAAGTCCATAAAATAAAAACTACATTACTTATGAAAGTGCATAAAATAAAATAAAAAGTATGGATTTCTTGCGTTGGGCGGTTTCGGGTATTTCATTCTTCGCCACATGTGGTTGGGTTTCCGGAACCGAATCCGGGTCCCCCAAATTGACCGGCGGGGTTTGAGTTTGGGTTGGGAGGTTTTGGAATTGAGGTGGTTGAGGAAAACCTTGTTGTTGTCTGTTGACGTTTGGTGCGGGAATATGACCGTAATATTGGGAGAGCCACAACGTGTATTGCTCTGGAGTTAGACGAGGCATGTTGGGATCCATGATATTTTTTTTATAAAAGTTGAGAAAGTTTATAAAAAGTAGAGAGAAAGGTGTGAGTTTGGTATGTTTTTTGTATAAAATAGTGGGGTATTTATAGGTAAAAAAAGTTTTTTTTTTAATTTGGATGCACCCAATGGCTATATAGCCGTTTGAAATCGAGTGGGCCCACCAACATCAACATCAACTTTGGTCGTGAAAGAAGTGGCGGAGAGGGGTTGGCGCCCCATTCACGGAGGAAGGGGGGTTTCGCGCTCTCACGGCGCCAAATGGAGTTTCACGGGTGCACCTTGAGACCCATTTCCACTGCTCTTAGTGATTACTTTCACGAAGTATTAGTATAGTGTAAGAAACAATAATTGAGTGATAATTATTATTCTGCTTAGATTATTCTGTTTAAACAGTTGCAACAATGAAACAATAATAAATCTTGAGTCAGTGTAATATAGGGGGTGTTTGGCCTAGATTTTAATTTTTGGGTTATGCTTATTTCCTTACACAAATAAACTTACTCAAATAAGCTAAAAAACCATCTTCAAACAAGCTTCTTTAAATTAATTTATACAAACTAATAAACATAAACTTAAAAGCCTAAACCAAACACTAAGTTAAGCTTAATTTTATAAAAAAAAAACTAAAAAGCTATAAACTTTGTTAAAAAAGCTAGGCCAAACACGCCCATAATGTGTCAAGAATACAAGATTATTTGGTTGTCTAATGTCTACTTGTTTTGTCTTCCCATATATAATGGGCCACATAGAATTGGGTTGGAGCACAAATATTGGGCTTAAAGATGGAGTTATGCCAGATCTAAATCACAAGATAGTAGGAAAAAAAAAAAGAAATAAATACAAGAAAGAGGCACATTTTGTAATGAGAAAATGTCTTAGTTAGCTAAAGTTTAAATCCATTTGTCCTGCTTTTTTCCTGCTCATACTGCTCCTGCTTTTGTTGCTCCTGGTTTTGCTTCTAATACCGGTCTTTAGTCGCGAGCATTTTAATAGTTAGCAGCCCATATTTTATTTAAAGAAAACTTTGTTCGAAAATTGAGTGCTTCTGGATTATTTTTCGATTATTATTAGCTTTTGGGTTATTTGTAATTATGAAATCATATATACTTTTAAATTACTTTTTGAGTTGAAGTTATATATATATAAAATTATAGAACTTGACTGAACCTCCCGGTACAACCGATTGTACCATTTTTTACCCAACCCGATACAAGTTAAAAACTGGTTTTTAAAACATTGCATGGGACTCATGTAGCCATTGTTAGATGGTCTTCTTTGTTAATGAAATGAGTTTGAGATGGCTCAAAATGGGACCCACGAAATGAAGAAAATATCTTTCCTAAATAATAGTACTTGGGATTAACATCATAAAAATAAACCCCACAAACAAAATCTAATAATATTGTTGTTGTTCAATTTTCTACCAGCTAAAGTCTTTGACCTGAAAAAAGCTTCACTTTTCCTATGTTGCCATCAAATACACCTACTTACACACCAAACTCAGCCCACACACCTTCCCTTTCGTACATCTAAGCATCAAATATCTCAAGTTACACCACTTACTCCTCACTCATATGTGCATTAAAGACATGTAAACTATGCTCTATGAGATTCAGATTTTTCTATTTGTTTTCTATCAAGTCAAACCAACAATTTAACAATCTTGTGTGCAAGTAGTCAAACCTTGTTTGTTGGTAGGAGTTGAAATCATTTTAGCTTGTGATGCATGAGGTTTAATCACAACTACAAGGATACAAGTATAAATATAAAAGTTTAGGAAATAAAATGTCTAAGGTATTATATTACTCTCATTTCCTTCAAAATAACTTTGTTTTTTCAATTTCTGGCACGTTAGTGTAATGGCACATTTAGTGGTAAGCAGGTAAGCATCATATGAAAAATCTATTAACTTCAAAATTTTCACATATAATCATACAAATCTTATACTTGTAATGATTTGAAAATACTGGTTCATTTTTGTATAAAGAAGCGCTATACCATTAAACTAACTGGTCTAGCATAGGTTAAGCCGTTAAGGGGTAATCTAGTCAGTGACGAAACTTGGACTAAGACCACCGGGGGCCGAACTCAAAATGTATACAAAATTTCACAAACAGAGGGGGCCGGGCTCAAATTTTCGGCTAAAAACGGCTAAATTTACACTACGTATAAAAAAAATCGGATGCAATCGGGTAAATTTACACTACTACGCAAAAAAACAGGGGGGTCGAGGCCACCCCCGGCTCTAATTAACATTCGCTAGTGAATCTAGCATAGGTTAAGAGGTAGTCCGTGCTACCCATCAATTTTTTTGGCGAAGTACATTTTAGTGCAATTTTTTTTCATGTTTGTATAAATTTTAAATAAATGAACATAAACGGAAACGAAAATGTTTCTTTTTAACGAACAATTATGAGCACACATATTATCTAATTAAGAGCATTCACATCCCGTTCCTCATCCCCATCTCTATAACTACACTACAAAACATTACATTTCTCTTTCCTGTTTAATTAAATAATACTTTTATTATTATAATTTCCCTCTTCTCTACTCACAACCAATCCAACAAATATTAAAAAAAATAAATAGGGGCAAACAAAGTTCCCCAAATGTTTCCCAAATTTACAAAAATCACTATATTTCTCTCTCCACCATATAATTTACACTCACAATCATTCAAAACTCCACCTTATAATTTATTAATTCTCCTCACATAATTATGAGGATAGGATAGGAATGCTCTTAAGTGTTTGTGTTTGTGTTTATCTAAAAATAAATAAATACGAACATATTTTTTTTTGTATTCATTCGGTTCATTTATATTTGTAAGCAAGTGTATGTACTATGTAGCTTAGCATGATTTTGATTGATTGATTTTTATCTGTATTTCATATTTTAAATTGATAACGATATGTATTTTGTTAGTCTTAAAACATGAAGAAATGTAAAAGAAAAAAGTGCACGAAGCACGTGCGACCTACCAAAGACATATGAGTAGATGACAAAAGTCATGTGCCGTAGGACACGCTCAGTTCGCCAAGTGTCCTCATTGCATCATCATATTCTGTTTGGCGCGTAAAGACATCCCAATCCAGTTTTATTCCATGAAATGAAATATGCACGTATAATAGAAGTACGACAAGTTATCCTAACTCAAATCAACTAGCACGAATTTGATTGATATTGACTAAGGCTAAGGGTAATAGGGCTTGGTTGAGCTTCAAGTAAGCCAAGCAAAATCTGATACGTAGGTGTTGATGTGACACATGATCAAGCCCCAGAGGGTATAGTGGTCCAGGTGATCAGGGGCTTGATTGATTTTTTTTATTTATTATTTTTTTTGTTATGCACAGAAATATAAATTAAAATACTTCATTAAAACATAAATAAATATGAAAATAAAAAAGAAAATAAAAAGGAAAATAAAAAAATACATATAAATAGCGTTTTTATTTTTGTGTTGCGAATTCGTTCCGAATACGCTCTTTTTTCTTCCTCCATTAGCGCTTGGTCGTATGGCGGTAGGTAGCTAAAGTCTTTGGCTAGAAAAGCCAAACTCTTGAAACGGTTTCTTTTGTGTCGAGCCTCACCAATCGATTGGAGGCCACTTGACAATTCCTTAATTTCTTTTTTATAGTCGCCATCAACAACCGTTTTTTTCCCACGATCCCTACCTTGAGGGCGGCTACAACCTTGGTCTTTCAAATGACCTTCGGACATGTTTAGGTCGAAATCTATATGATTCTCCGACCCGCTCGAAGAGACGTATGTGCCGGACGCACTAGTTTTTGTACGTTTTGCCCCATCGCCCATATCCTCCGCACATAGTTCAATCCATTTCGAGCACTTTATTAACACCTCCCACAAGTAGCCATCGTCAAACCTCTTCACCACCCCATACCTCCGCAACACCTCTTGTTTCCATTCATCACAAGTGAATTTGTAAACCGCGAGATCATCGGACCCACTCGGCCGCATTCAGTTAGCATTGCGGTTATGTATGTTGGTAAACAATCCTACATATTTACGAGTATCGGTCCACCGACCCGATATCATATTATCGGTACGAGCCCTACTCCCCACTTGTTCGTAAAAACATTCCCGAACCTTGGCCCAAAAAATTCGAGCTTTTTGAAAGTCGGCTACAAAATAAATAACAAAAAATGTAGTAAGTACACATAAAACTTAAAAGAAATATCAAACAATAAAATTCACGAAATAATTTACCCGCGTTCCGATCTTGGGATATTTCAATCCAAGCTTTCGCCAACGCAGGCTTCTCTTCTTTAGACCACGGAGCAGTCTTCTGTCACACCCGGCCCTGAACGGCGGAAACAGCCGGGCGCGAGCGAGTGGGGATTGATACTTAAGCACGGGCCATTGCAAACATTCAAAGATAAGATTTTCATTGCGCGTGAAATGTTTAATACAAATACATTACATTGTTTAAAAATTACATAAAAACATCCAAGTATAAAAACTGTTGAAGATTTCCACGCCATATCCCCTTGCGCGGCGAGAACAATCACGCGCATCGAAGGGATAGAACTAAAATCTTCCAAAAAGCTAGTTTTAGATGTTCAGCGTGAGGTGCTCTAAGTGTGACTCCATGCGCTACCTAGTTATCTCCTGAAAGACACGTAAAACATTTGAATCAGTATAAACTGAGTGAGTTCACAAGTTTTAGTAACTTGATAAATCGTATCGCGTCATAGTCTTGGCGAAAATTATATTAAAACACATTTCTGGTTTCATGTCTAACATATTCTTGATACACCGTATGAAAACATAGATCTGACAACATATTTCTGTTAGGACCGTTCCGCGGGTTACGCGCGAACGTTTCTGGAAAACGTACTCGTCTATGCAAAGTGGCGCTGCCACTACGAGCTAAAATAGTGTAATACCGTCCCGCGGGTTGCGCGTGGACATTTCTGAAAAGTCGTGCTCGTCCATGCAAAGTGGCGCTGCCACTACGAGCGAATAATACTGATTCAAATGTTTTACGTGTCTTTCAGGAGATAACTAGGTAGCGCATGGAGTCACACTTAGAGCACCTCACGCTGAACATCTAAAACTAGCTTTTTGGAAGATTTTAGTTCTATCCCTTCGATGCGCGTGATTGTTCTCGCCGCGCAAGGGGATATGGCGTGGAAATCTTCAACAGTTTTTATACTTGGATGTTTTTATGTAATTTTTAAACAATGTAATGTATTTGTATTAAACATTTCACGCGCAATGAAAATTTTATCTTTGAATGTTTGCAATGGCCCGTGCTTAAGTATCAATCCCCACTCGCGCGCGCCCGGCTGTTTCCGCCGTTCAGGGCCGGGTGTGACAAAATCTTATCTTTGTTATGTACGCCCTGCGCGAGCGCGCCATGTTAATCAGCGCGTGCATTTGTTATATGCGCCCTGCGCGAGCGCGCCACGTTAGTCAGCGCGGGCATATTATGTGCGCCCTGCGCGAGCGCACCATGTTAAGAACCAGCGTGGGCATATGTTATATGCGCCATGCGCGAATGTTTTGGCTTTATGTTTTCATGTACCTTAACGTTATGTTGTCTAATGGGTTGACCATCCCGCATGATGCTAAGGCGGGTGCATCCTAAATCGTTTATGCGCGTGCGGAAGGGAACTAACCTCCCCGCATGGCGGGAACATTGAGAGCTAGTTTGTCTGAAGCTCCAAGATAGAATTGACTTCAACATGACTGATCACTATGTTGAAATACAAGACCACCTGGAGAATCTACAAATGAAACTCAATGTCCCTAACTGCGAGAAGGTTACGCACCTACCCGCAGCAAAGAAATGTCCTTCACGCAGAAAGCTATGCGCACAAAGTGATACGCACAGAACACTTAGTCTATTCTCCAGATGTAAGGAGATTACTCCCGCCCAAAAGGAAACAGTAGCGTGTTTCAGAGATTTTCCACTTTTTACTGTACACTGACAAAAGTACCTGAAAAAGCATACTGTAACATGAAAAGTCAACTGTCAGCCACCCTACTCCCACCAACCACAGACCTGCATGTCCTGACCAAATCAAATCAAATCTTTTATCCACTACTCCACTTTTAAATAAATAATAATAATTTCCATACTTTATCATCATTACACCTAGATATGAAAAGATTACAATCCCCTAAAGCAAGGGATTGTGTTCCCTTGAGTTTGCCTATAAATATGTAACCTAAATTATCACCCAAACACACTTCAAACTTCTCTCTTAAGAACTGCAAACTTGCACTAATCATCTCCCAAGCATCCATTGTTTTCATTTCCGATCCTGTTGCTAGGTAAGCCAAGATTATAACCTTGAGATCTACTTTCCAACCCTTATATTCTCCTATTTCTTGATCTTAATATATATACTTCTTGTTATTTAATCGTATTCTAGACCTCCAATTCAAAGGCCAACACCAAGAAAACCCGAATCCCGATTAATCCCTTAACAAGAACCACAGGTGAGTCTCACAGCCCCTATTTTCACTATTTTCACTGTTTTTTTTAAACTGTTTTCGGGGCGAGGGACACGTGCTTAAATTACGATTTATCATGGTATACTTACAAATTATGTAAACGAATGTGTTTAAATTATGTTTCATGATGAGCAATGCGAACGGTTATCTATGATTTACGATGTATGTGCGCCAGAACTCGAGTAAGTGATCACTTTACCATTGGAACTCCTAGGGTAGGGACTGCTGGTTTGATCCACCCACTCGTAGGGGTCGCACCTCTTTGCATGGACGAGTGCCTAGTATGGTCATGGGGCAGTACTATGGGTTTGAGCCCGCTCGTAGAGGTCGCTCCTCTTACGCAGACGAGCGCCTTGTTTTCCGGCACAACGTCCGCGCGTAACCCGCGGGACGGTATTACAGTATTATTCGCTCGTAGTGGCAGCGCCACTTTGCATGGACGAGCACGACTTTTCAGAAATGTCCACGCGCAACCCGCGGGACGGTATTACACTATTTTAGCTCGTAGTGGCAGCGCCACTTTGCATAGACGAGTACGTTTTCCAGAAACGTTCGCGCGTAACCCGCGGAACGGTCCTAACAGAAATATGTTGTCAGATCTATGTTTTCATACGGTGTATCAAGAATATGTTAGACATGAAACCAGAAATGTGTTTTAATATAATTTTCGCCAAGACTATGACGCGATACGATTTATCAAGTTACTAAAACTTGTGAACTCACTCAGTTTATACTGATTCAAATGTTTTACGTGTCTTTCAGGAGATAACTAGGTAGCGCATGGAGTCACACTTAGAGCACCTCACGCTGAACATCTAAAACTAGCTTTTTGGAAGATTTTAGTTCTATCCCTTCGATGCGCGTGATTGTTCTCGCCGCGCAAGGGGATATGGCGTGGAAATCTTCAACAGTTTTTATACTTGGATGTTTTTATGTAATTTTTAAACAATGTAATGTATTTGTATTAAACATTTCACGCGCAATGAAAATCTTATCTTTGAATGTTTGCAATGGCCCGTGCTTAAGTATCAATCCCCACTCGCGCGCGCCCGGCTGTTTCCGCCGTTCAGGGCCGGGTGTGACATATTCCGTTTCTCTGGTGCCGAGGGACCATCCGCTTTGCCGGTCTTCTTCCCCTTCTTTTTGTGGGATCGTTTTGCCGGCTCCAGTTGTGTTTCCGGGACCGAAAAATCAGGTTGTGACATCCCAATGAACTCTTGAAACGAATCGTCGTCCATGTAGTTACATTCCTCGGGAAATTGAGTGTCGTTGATGTTGCCCCAACCCGACATGGTTTGTAACTTGATAAATTCTTAAATTATTAGAGAGAAATGAAGTGAGAATGGTGTGTTATTGTTATAAAATGGGGTAGTTATTTATAATGTGTTATTTAGTAAAAAAAACAATTTAAACTAGCCAACGGCTAGTTTTTTACACCCCAAAGCCCAACGGCTATTTTCTGTCCCGCAACCACAGTCACGCCGCCCAACCGCGCCCCGGCTCACCTGACCTGTGTAGCGGTGTTCGCGAGCCACATCACTGGCCACTTGGACCGCGCCCCCTCCTTCGCGAGCCACTACCCACAGTCTAAGACTCTAAGAGGTTGTTTGGTTCATTCAGATCTGAATGAGCCTATGTCCCATTCAACAACAACAACAAGTCTGAATGATTCAGACCTAATTTTAACCATTCAGATGTTTTTCTGTTTGAAACCAAACAGTCTGAAGTCTGAATGAATCAGATGTAAGCATCTGAATGGTTCCATTCAGATGTAAACAAACAACTCCTAAGTTTGTTATGTCACCAACGTCTAATACAACTTCGACATACATAAAATTTATGATCCACTTGTATCCGTTAAATTCGTTACGCAATTGACACTAAAGGTAAAAATATAAATTATTTAAAGTAAAAAAAATCAAAAAATCTAAAACACAAAATGGTAAAACCCGTGGCATAAAAAATTTATTTTAAAGATAACCATGGATGTAGAGGACCATAATATTCATGTTTCTATATTTTAATTAAGTGAATAAATATTAAGGCGAATAATAATGTGAATTAAAGATGATTAAGGCGGCTAAATAGTAAATACATTGTATTATGATTTAGGAAATCCAATTTTTTGCTAACAAATCCAGCAGTTTTGTCTTTTTAAAGGGTTTAATTTTAATTTTATATTTCGAATTTTGTCTTCTTATGGAACACACATGACCCTTGGAAATTTTGATAATCTTAATGAAATGGCCCGTAGATAAAATACTGTTACGATATCATTTAGTGTTTAAAAATGAAGTGCATGTGCCTGAAATGTATTATAGTTTTGGGTAACAACTAATGCACATTTAAACATTAGTTTTTAAGGGTGTGAGTTAGTCCTAACTCGCAGTGGCGGAACCAGAAAATTTTTTCTATGGGTTCGGATTTTTCAGTGCATAATCTTTTCCTGCGTCAAAGATTTCGGGCCCAAATGGGTCAGGTTGGTCATTCGGTGAGATATATAAATTGCAATATCACTATAATAATAAATATACATTGTTAACATTCATTAAAATACAACATTTTATTTAATAAAAAAATGATATTACATATTATAAGTGTTCCACCATTTTCATGTTTTGAAAACGATTCATAACATCTTTAATCGTGACTTAAAAAAACTCATTTCACTATAACAAATGCAAGCATCATATACACTATATATATAGTCGTCAACCATCAGACTACGCGAAATCAAAGAAAGATTCATTGTGAGGTCTGCATTGATTGAATGCTTGAAGCAATGAAAGAAAGAGTCGGTTGGCTGGCCGTTGTCGTCGTATGGTTGAAGTTCGGTAGGTAAGGCGATGGTTGTAGCCTTGAAGCGAACTAGCGAAGGCGATGGTCGTTTAGTTGATAGAAATAATAATTTATAGGTCGTTGAGGCGATATATGTTTTTCGTGTTTCTATTCAATTTTCACTTTAAGTGAAAAGTTTAAGAATGTTAATTGGGTTGAGTTTACATTCTATGAATAATTTGGATCTTTTTTCATAACCTATATATGGGTTATTATTGACCAATTTATAATGTTTGTTAGTCATTTTTAAAGTTTTTATATTTTATAAAAATGATATTCATTACTAAAAAAATTTAACTCAAATTTTCATAATTAATGGTTTTGAATATAAATTTTTAAATGATGTTGGGTTCGCTCGCCAAAAAAGAATGGGTTCGCTCGTTGGTTCGATATTATAATTATATATAAAACCGAAAAAGACCGGGTTCGGCCGAACCCGGGAGCCACAATGTGGCTCCGCCACAGCTAACTCGTATGTTTAAAGAGTGTGAGTTAGTTGCTCTAAAAAATGTGAATCTAAAGTTCAAACTATAACTCTTTCAGTGATAATAACTCATATTGACAATTAAGAGTGTTGCTAAATGTACCCGCTATCATATCTTTTATTTTCGTTGGCAAAGACAAATTCCTAACATAATAATCAGAGATTTACACTTGTATTCGGTTTCCACTAGATTTCTTCCAAAAATAAGGCTTGTTTGATACCAGAATCATAATCATTCTTGTAGCGAAACAGAGTGAATTCAAATGTTAACTATAATGACTTAGCATGTGTGACTGTTTTAAGAACAAAAGTGAAACTTCAGAGCATCATTTGTCAAATTGTCGTTATGAGGCCTTATCCGACCAGTGGGTCATAAGCAGGGATGGAAGTATGTATTAAGTTTTTTTTGTTTTTTTTTTTGTTGGGGGAGGGGGGTACCTTAAATTTTTTCATGTGCATGTGAAATTCCCAGTCACACCCCTTAAAATTAGTGTTAAGTCCCGATGTCATCTCTAAAAAAAATGCATGGGGTCCGTCACTAGTCATAGTTTTACTTATTAAAATTCAATCTGTGTTAATCAAATTACATATTTTGTGACGTTTAAAATTTAAAAACAATATTTTTAATATAATAATAAAACAAGATGCTATTTAGTTGGTCTTTAGTATTGGATAACAACTAATGTTGTAATTGTTTAGCGGCGTGGGAGTCGGTGGACCATATATTTGCTTCATGCTACGTTGCGAGCGTGGTGTGGCAAAGAATTAGTAGGTGGTGTAACATTCAAACTTCCCATATCAAAGACGTTCAAGGGTTATTTGTGGTTGTCAATCAAGTTCTAGAGGTGGAGCATAAAAGAAACATGGTATATTCCATTGTAATGGCTGCTATTTGGTGTTTATTGGAAACCCGAAACAAGTTCATATTCGAAAATAAACCGGTAAAGATTGATAAAATGCTTGGAGACATAAATGTTTTGAATTTTTTATGGATAAAAAATAGGACGAATAGTTTGAGTCTAGATTGGAATAATACTCCATGACCTAATACCTTAAAAAATAGTTTCTAAGTTGTATTTTTAAGTTTAATTCTAAACTCTACTCTTGCCTAATAGACTTGAGGTCATTATGGTTGTTCAAAAAAGTTTGTGCCTCAAAATGCATTTTAAATTGGCTCTTTAATAAATGATTCGAGTCAAGTTATCTTGTTTGTAAACAAGCCGAACTCAATTCAAGTTAAGCAAGTCAAGAATTTAATTTTTAAAACCCGATTCCATTTATCTAAAATCCCACGATATGTGTTCATAATGTCATAGCGTCATCTTCGAGGGCCCCTAAGGCGTGCTCAGATAGCTAATGTGTCTCTCTAATGATTTGGGTCAATGGTTTCGTGACTTTCGTCCAGCACTTGACTCATTAGGTGAGCATTAACATCTCACCATTAGTGATGCGTTCGGTGTGCAACCACACTTAGACATCTTCATGTCTCTATCTTGTTGACGTTATTTTGGACAAATCATTAAAGGCAAGCGTTCAAGTAAAAACTTGGCAAAGCAATCTCCAAATTGTTCGTCCACTACATTCTCCCACCACCATAACCATGCAAGTTCTTGTGTATGTGCCTCGCATCTGCATTGCACACCGAGCAACAATGCTGACAACTCACATAAGTATTGGCTTTGGCAAAATGGACACTCATAAGAAAGGTGATCCAAGCGTGCATCGACTACCTTCACCTGAGATCATCTCAATCCTCAAATGGGTTGATCCATTACTCTCTTTAACGATTGAATGCTAGTTCTATATCTTGACCAATCTTCCCCCAATACCGGTTCAAGCAGGTTATCAAGCACGCAACCTGCGATGCTGATAGACCATTGTTAGACTCGTGAGTAGTGATGCTTTCGGTAGCCAGGCACACATAGACCTGTTTCACATCTCTATCTTGCTGAGGCCGTCCCCAATGAAATGTGAACTAACCAGTAAGCACAAGCATTCAAGTACAAATTTTACAAAATTATCATCAAACCGTTGCCCCGGGATAATAGGCCCTCTAAATTAATTTGGTATTAACTTTTTTATTTAAAATTTTAAATATCAAATCCTAATATCAATATAAATGAGTTTGCTCGAGTCAGATCTCCCACCTCTTTTGGTGTGATAGTAAAGATGGTGTTACCTAACAAAGATTAGGGTTCAAGTCTCACAAGAAGAAAAAAATAATAAAAAATGAAAATTAGTTGTTAAAAAAAAAGCTCAAGCTAGACGACTTAGCTTGATATCAAGTTTATAGGGTAAAACTTTTTAATTCTTTCTTACAAAAACTTTTATTTATGTTATGCTTTCAGTTTTTTCAGATGATCAAATAAGCCTTATTTCCTTATGATTAAAAAACTAATTATATATAGCTTTCATATGTTGTCGGGTTTCTAACGTTTTACTTATGAAATTGACTTTAAAATACTAAAGAAAAAGAAGCAAAATACTACGACAATTATTCCGACAAAAAAAACTATATAATAGTCGAAAATTTATACGATGAAACCATTAGCTACCGACAACATTTTATGCGGTATTTATCTTCTTTTCTTTTTTTTCTTTTTCTTTTTTTTACTTTCTCAGATATGTATTTATTTATTCAATGGCGGTACAAAATTTAAACTATATGCTATATGCCATAACATTGTCGGGTTTAGTTAAAACAAATTCACCAGATAAATTTATTAATAGTTACAAAGTTCAATAAATAGAAAACAAATAAATCATCAATAAATAGCAACTCAAAATAAAAAACTTCTACTTTAATCAACTAAAATTAATTTGATAACAGCATCTAATAACTTATAATTATTCACAATGCCGTTAAAAAAAACGTACTTATTCACAAAAGGCATAAAAAAAATTGCCAGGCCAAACTAAACGGATTTAACACGTTTTAGATTCTAACAATTATATAAAGTCATCTAAACGGATTTAACACGTTTTAGATTCTAACAATTATATAAAGTCATCTAAACGGATTTAACACGTTTTAGATTCTAACAATTATATAAAGTCATCTTATTTGTCTAAAACCTGTTATAAACTCTCAATCTAGAGATGATGTTTGTTTCGTAACTAATAATACGTAAAGGACCACTTAAATCGTATATTCATTTGTATCCGTTGTTTTGAATGTTATACAAAAGACGGTTATCTAATCTGAAGAAACGTGGATCTACTCACTGGTAGCAGATCTACTTTCCTCGGGTTTTGATTGTACTATTTCACCGATGGTTCTTCTGGATCTGTGTTCTTCCACCTACAAAATGAACAACGCCGTTAACTTACCCCTCAGAAAGGGACAGAGGGGTCCTCTTTGGGGTAACCCTCCGGCGTGAGAATAAGTATGTGTAGGAGAAGATAATAATGTGAGAGTAAGGGAATCTGGAGAGTATTGCTTAATAGCTGAATACTGTATGATTGTGTGACTGTGTGTTTGTATGTAACTGACTGTGAGTGAATGTAATTCAATATGATTGAATGTGATATCACTGCTTGAACTGTCAATGATTGAGTATGAATGTCCATCAAAGTGGAGTTGATGCTGTATTTATAGTGCTAGGGTTTCCACTGATTGGGCTCAGCCTCGTTGGCCTCCTCCAATCGCACTGCGCCACGTGTCCTCTGGGACACCTGGCGCTTTCTCGTTGGTTGTAATCACGTGGTAGCACATGTGTCATGCTGAGTTGTCGACCTTTCATTTGGCAGCTGTCAACATCAGCATATTCTTACTCCTTAAAAAGATACCTTCTAGAAGGTTGTCTGACGTGCACAATCAAGGTTGCCCTAATCCTGATTTGGATAAGGACGAGGTCGATTATGTGCATGTGTGATATGCGCCAATCCTGAGGATGCGCGAGGTCTTCTCTTTATTCTCACGCGCAGATGTTATATGCGCAGATGTGATATGCACGAGCATGTGATATGCGCCGCGCGCTGATGCGCCGAGCGCACATGTGATGCGCGAGCATATGTGTGCCTGGGCATATGATGCCTGAGCATGTTTTGTATGCGCCATGCGCATAGGTTTTGGCTTTGTGCCTTCATAATGTCTTTATCTTGTGGGTTGACCCGCCTTGCTCGGTGTTGAGGCGGGTACATACCTCTTCAAGCCCCCCCAGTCTAATGTGTGTCTTATCTCGCGCTAGCGCGGTAAGATAGATATTAGACTTACTGATTTGGTCTTTTTAATGGGGTTTTGTCGTTTTCTTGGTTGTTTCCATCGTTGCGCGAAGTTCTATCCATTTGGTTGAAACGAAGGGTCCAAACACGTGGTTGGTTGGTGGTGACGTGCGCCGTAAACGTGTCAGACGTTTCGTGTGCTCGAGGTGCTACAGTTGCCTTTCATGTCCCCTTGCACAGCTGTCTGGAACACGTGTCGCGCTTGCATTGGTTTGCACCTGCGAGTGGGGGCGCGTGTCTGCTCCGTGGCAGTTCCGTTACGTTTTTATGTCCCCTCAACAGTGTTAGGGACACGTGCCGCGCCCTCGTTGGCTTACACCTGCGAGTGGGGGCGCGTGAAATCCGATCAGTTGCCACTTTTCTCTCTCCTGGGCCTATAAAAGCAGGCCCTTAGGAAAAAAATTTTCTTCATCTTCATTGTTGTGTACTCCAAAGCTTCTATCATTCAGATTTTCTGGTTATTGCTTCCGAATACCCTGTTATCTGTTGCTGTTATTATTGTATGTCTGATAGCTCAGACTCCTCTAACCCCTCAATCACCTCTATTGCCTCTCGAAGACGTCGTGTGAAATCTGTGGTGATGTCGACATTGAAGCAAAAGGGCAAGGGGAAGAGGGTTGTTGAGACCACATCGGAGGAAGTAGTGAGGACCAAGGCCACGAAAAGGTGGAATGAAATCCCCTGCAAACTAAGGCAGGCCGATCTCGACAGCCTCATCTCGTCACAGGGTTTTCTCCCTGTGTTTGGCTGCATGTTGCCTGTGGCCGGGCAAACGGCGGCGGACCCGCCTCCCGGCTATATTTCACTGTACACCCATTTTTTCACCCACTGCAACCTTCGTCTTCCGATGACAAGGTTTGTAAGCGCGGTGTTACGGTTTTTTGGGATACATATATCCCAAGTCCATCCGTTTGGACTTGTGCGCATGACTCATTTCGAGTTCATGTGCAAATCACAGCGCGAGGAGCCCACCCCTCGTCGCTTTCAATTTTTTTACAAGCCCAAGATCCAAGATTCTTGGATCTCCTTTATTCCTCGCAGTCAGAAGGTTAAGTGCAGCACCGTGTCATTCAAGAGCCTTCATGACTGGTCTGAGAGGTTCTTCTACATCAGGGCTGGTGTAATCCCCATCCGCATGACGATGCGCGCGATCGATTCTGCGCCCGCGGATGCGGATGTTATTAAGAACCCAACCGGCGCCTGGGTTAAGAAACTGACCGCCGAACCATCCCCCGCCAAGAAAATTCGCGAGGAGGCGCTGGTGGGGGTCGGCATGAGTAAGCTGTGGGCCGACAGCGCGGCGGAGCCTGTCATCCAAGTGGACGGCCTGCGTAAGTTATCGCATTGCTTTATTTCCGCGCTAATAAAATTTGCCTTTGCTGATATTATTTGTCTTGTTGTTGCGCAGTAACCAAGGAGTTTGTCCACGCCGCATACGACGATCAAGTGGAGGGTGGCTCCGTCCCGCTGGGCGCTGGGGAGGTGGGCTTCCCAGATCGCTTCGATGACATGTTCATCCCTGTGGATCTGGAATTTGACTTTGATAGCGACGCGCCTGGTAAGCCTTCGCACTTATGCTTATTCCTTTAGAATACCAAATTTTGCTAACACTTGTGTTGCATGTATTGTAGATGCGCTGGAGAACTACGAGCTGGAGCTCGCGGAAGAGGAGGAGGAGGAGGAGGCGCCCCTACTAAAGCGCAAAGCTAAGGGGAAATCTGGCGCAGGGGGCAGTAAGAGACAGAAGAAAGATGACACCCCTGTCGCTCATCCCCATGCTCAAACGAAGGGACCTGAGGAAACCCAGGTGTTTACCACCAAGGTTTCTTTAGCTTCCCTGCCTGTGAAAGTGGGCAAGCCTCCTGTCCACTTGAGGTATGGTGGCGTGACCTCCTCCCTTCGCGCGGCTGAAGAGAGAAGCAGTGTCGCGCCTGCGAAAGGTATACTTTGGTTACCCATAATGGTTCAATGAGGGCGATTCTGATTGAATTATTATTAAATCTTTTCGCCTTTGAATGTTTGCAGGACCGGCGACGGTAGCAGATCAGCCGCAGGCGCAACAAGGTGCTGAGGCTGCGCCGGGGGCTGCTTCGAAGTCCCCTGTTCTACCCTCAGAAAAGGGTAGAATGAACTTTATGGCGATGTTCGCCGCGCGAACCGAATTGCGCGAAGGTATGTTTTGCGCCATTGTCTTCCGAATTTTTTGTTTTGATCAAATCATAAACCATTTTTTGTTGTTGATTTGTTCATAGGAGTTGTAGCTGGCGTATCAGCTGCTGGTGACACTCCTGGCGCCGTTGCCGGCGCCGCTGGTTCTGCTCCTGCTCCTGCTAGTGCTGAGTCTCCCCTTATTGGGATTACAAAGGAGCAAGAAGCCGTATTGCGCGCCGAACTGGCGGCGTCGAGACCTCCCTCGCCTCCTCCTACGCGCAGCCCTCTCCGCGAGGCTGGTTTGGAGCCCTCCAGGTCGCAGGAGAAGAGGCCGATTGAAGAAGATGAGGAGGATGAGGGAGCTCAAGCTGAAGACTCCTTCGGAGTCCGTGCCAGCCCTGCGATGCCACAAGACTTCGCAGCGCATACTTCTGGTGGGGCTGGCGCTGACTTTTCTGCTTCATCCCCGCAGGTATGTTTTTAATTTGTTGCTCCGCTGCGCGTACTTCCATATAAGTATGTTTTTATGACTTAGAACATTTCTTGTGTTTTGCAGGAAGGTGACCACGTTTACCGCCCGAGATGGAATATTAACGAACACAGTTCCTTCCAATCCATGGGTGTATGCGAGGACTTCTGGGCTCATGCCGTGCCTCCTACTGAAAGGAGGTATCAGGAGGGGCGCACCCGCGCTGACTTGCTCAACGATCACATTTTCGCTGGGTCAGCTTTCTTTGCTGCCTCCCAAGAGCTTCATCGTGATTATATTAAAGTACGCGATGCTCTTGTGGAAGCCCAGCAAGAGGCTAAGGTGGCTGCCTGGAACCTTTCTGATGCTCGCGCACGAGCTGAGAAACTCCAGGCGGAGCTCAGCGAAAACCGAGCAAGTGCCAACACCGCCTTTATTAAGCGCGGGCATGAGCTCCAAGCTGCGCGGGAGAAGCAGCAGGTGGCGGAGGCCGAAGTTGCCAAGTACGCGCGGAGAGTGCGTGACTTGGAACTGGAGGCGGAGGCGCGTGACCAAGCTATCGTCCAGAGTATCACTGAGAAATCATCACTGGAGAGCGAGGTTGCGCGCCTGAAGAAGTATTTGGCGGCCGCGCAGGCCGATAGAGATGAGGCCTTGGCGACGGCAGCGTCTAGCCGGGAAGCACTTGATGCTGCGCAGGCGGAGAAAGAAAAAATTTTGGCGGCAGCAGCGTCTGATAGAGAGGAGCTAAAAAAGACCAAGGAAACTGTTGAGTTATTAAACTCCCAGGTTCCTGCCCTCGAGACGTCTGTTGCTGGCCTCGCGCAGGATCGCCAATGGCTGGTGTCACAGGGCATGACTCGTTGCGCTTTGGCGATGAAATATTCTGGCGAGTTTCAGGCCCTTGTGATGGACTGCAATGCTGCCGCGCGCTTGGTGGGTCGAGCTGAAGGGTTTACGGATGGGTATGAATATGGGATGTTGAAGAAGAACTCATCCGAGTACCCTTACAAGAGCGACGCGGCCTGCGCGGACATGGCCGCGGTGGGGGAGAAGTATATGAATACTCCCATCCCCATCCTTGTGCAGGTACCTTGACCTTAATGAATTTTTCTTGATTAATTTTCCAAGTTTTTTGTACTCAATACTTTTCTAATGATTTGCAGATAGCTGCGCTTGCTGACCAGCCCGACCTCGGCGCGCTAAAGAAGTTGCTCGATGAATGCGAGGGGGCTGGTGGCGATGATGGTGGCGCCGGGGATGTTGCCCCTGCCAGCGGCTCTGGCGCGGCGAAAGAATCTGCTCCTGACACCGTCGTGATAGAAGACTCCATTGAGGAGGAAGAACTTAACTATGGTCAGTTCGGAGATGAGGAGCGGGCCGCGCCAGATGCTGCGGGAGATGATGAGGGTGATGAAGTGGCTGACGTCGACGTGGAGACTTGAGAAGCCCTTCATCTTTCTAATTTTTTTTTGTTTTTTGTTATACTTGTAATTTGTAACTCATCACACTTGTAAATTTCAATGCTATGGAATGAAATTTGTTTTCCCTTTTTCACATCTTGCGCATTTCCATTCATCTCTTCATGTTTGCTTGTATAGATATAAGATATGCTTGCACGCTAAATTAAGAACAAGGTTGTAAGGAAATTATTTACTTAACCGTAGTCCTATTTTGTAAGTGGTTTCGCAGTATCTTGTTTATGCTGACACGCGCGATGACTTTTCACTATTCCTTTTTTGCGCGTCGTTGTCGCGCGTTTTTTATATGGAATTATGAGTTTTAGCCATTACATGTCAGCATGTGTTACTCAGATATCCACTATGATTCCGCGCGCGACCTCGACCTGAGACCTTAACAACTATGATTTGGCATGTACTTTGCCTTAGTTGTGTTTAGGGATTTTTATGATCAGGCTGCGCGGGATGTAAGATGGATGTTTGTGAGTGTTTTGAGCTAAGGCTCTTTGTTTTGGGCTAAGGCCCTGACGTTTTTAGAGTTAAGACTCGTTAACGTGTTTGAGCTAAGGCTCGTAGGTTTGGGCTAAGGCCCTGACGTTTTAGAGTTAAGACTCGTTAACGCGTTTGAGCTAAGGCTCGCGCATGTATGTTTTACTTCGTTTTATTTTGTTTTGAAGTCAATATAGTGTTGTCATATTGCTCCAAATTAATAAAGGAAGTGTGAAACATATATGCAAAGGTAATAGAACAAATATTGAAAGATAGCGCGAATCATCATTCATGATGGCTTAAAATCCTTGATTACATATTTGAATTTTTACATGAAGCATTTTCTAAGCTGTGCTGCGTTCCACGCGCGCGGTATCTTTTTTCCATTCAAATCTTTTAAAGTGTACGCGCCTTTCCCCAATTCTTCTGAGATTTGATAAGGTCCTTCCCAATTGGGGGACATTTTTCCTGGGGGTATTGCGCGGCTAGCTTCATTGTTTCGAAGGACAAAATCATTTTTCTTGAAGTGGCATTCTTTAACGCGCTGATTATAATATTTTTCCAGCTTTTTCTTGTATTTGGCTTCATTGATGATAGCCGCTTCTCTGCGCCCTTCAAGCAAGTTGAGGTCCAATCTTCTTTCGCGCTCGTTATCAGTCTTGCTCATCATGAGTACCCTATGGGATGGGCATCCAATTTCTGCTGGGATCATAGCCTCTGTCCCATAGGTTAGGCTGAACGGGGATTCGCCATTGCTAGTTTTGCTTAATGTCCTGTGCGCCCACATGACATTAGGTAACTCTTCGACCAAATAATGGGATTCTCCCTCCAACCTTTTCTTCAGCCTATTTAATAAACTTTGATTCGCGCGCTCCACTTGGCCATTCCCCTGAGGGTGGTAGACCGAAGTGAAGATTTGGTTGATGTGCAATTCTTTGAGCCAGCTGGATATCTTCCTGTCAGTGAATTGTTTGCCATTGTCGCTCACAATTTCCATAGGAAGTCCAAAACGGCAAATGATGTGGCTCCAGATAAATTGCTTCATCGCCTCAGCTGTGATTTTTGCTAGTGGCTTGGCCTCAACCCATTTTGTGAAATAGTCTACCGCCACTACCAAAAATTTCACTCGCCCTTGCGCTTGCGGCAGGGGCCCCACAATATCAATGGCCCATTTGTGGAAAGGCCATGCGGAGGTCACTGGAATCAAGTTGTTCTTTGGCCGCATGGTGTTTGGCGCGTAGCTCTGACATGCCTTGCATTTTTGGATTTCTTTTAGCGCATCCAAGTACATGTCTGGCCAATAGTAGCCTGAGCTCATTGCCTTGGCAACCACCATGCGCGGGCCAGCGTGTATTCCGCAGATTCCTTCGTGAATCTCCCTAATCACATAGCTTGCTTCTTCAGCATCCAGGCATTTCATGAGTGGTCCAAGATAAGAGCGTCGATATAATGTACCATCAAGTAGTTCATAGTTCTGCGCCTTGTGTCTTATCTTTCTCGCCTGTGCGCGATCGTCCGGTAACTTCCCCTCCTTCAGGAATTCCATTATTGGAGTTATCCAGGATGAAGGGGTTGTATGAATTACAAGGACAGATTGCGTTTGCACTGACGGGTTGCTCATCACTTCCACCCTGACATCTTTGCCAAAGTGATCAAAATTAGTTGATGCCATCTTACTCAACGCGTCAGCGGCCTTGTTTTCGCTGCGCGAGATGTGTATGATTTTGAAGAAGTCAAACTGCTCAACGAGCTTTTTTGCCTGCTCTAGATATAGAGGCATGGTGTTCTCCTTGGCATCATAAAGGCCATTGACCTGTGCAGCTACCAAGTAAGAATCAACATGGGCCTCTAGCCTTTTAACTCCAAACTTGCGCGCAATGCGCAGACCAGCCAGCAGGGCTTCATACTCAGCCTCATTGTTGGTACTCTTGAAGTCCAACCTAATAGCATAAGTATATTCATGATTATCAGGGTCCACCAGTTTGAGGCCTGCGCCGGACCCTTCGCTGTTGGAGGCTCCATCAGTGAATAGCCTCCAAACATCTTCTTCATCATTTGCTCGCGGAGGGTCTACCTCGCGCTGAGCTTCTTCAATCTTTCCCTCTGGGATTTCCGTGATGAAATCCGCTAAAACTTGACCCTTTATTGCTGGACGGGGCTTATAGGTGATCGTGTGTTCACCTAATTCCAGCGCCCACTTTGTCAGCCTTCCGGAGAGCGCGGGGCGTCGCAAGACTTGCTGGATGTTGTAACCTGTCAGAACTTCAATAGGATGACCATTGAAGTATCTATGAAGCTTTCGCGACGCGTGTGTTAGTGACAAAACTAACTTTTCCATGATGGAATAGCGCGTCTCAGGGTCTGTCAGCACCCGACTCACATAGTATATTGGCGTTTGGATCCCCTTGCGATCCACCAATAATACTGCGCCGATGGCGCGGTCTCCAGCTGACAAGTACAATGTAAGGGTTTCGCCAGGAAGTGGAGCTGTGAGGGCGGGCAGCTTTATGAGACATTCTTTTATCTCACTGAAAGCTTGCTCGGCCTCAGGCGTCCACTTGAATTGGCTCTTCTTCAAGCAGTTCCTCAAGGTGTTAACGAATGGAGTAGATTTGCTGGCGTGGTTCGCTAGGAACCTGTTGATTGACACCAATCTACCATTCAGCTTCTGAACCTCTTTCATGGTGGATGGTGAAGGCATGTCAAGGATGGCTTCCACCTTTTCAGGGTTCACCTTGAAACCATCCTTAGTGACCATTACACCAAGAAATTTCCCCTCTTCCGCGCCGAAAGTACATTTGTTCGGGTTGAGCTTCATGTTGACTTCCGTTAAGCGCTGAAGAGTTTCCTCGATGTCTTTGAGCATTTGTCTCTCCTCCCTGCTCTTGATCACCAAATCATCAACGTAGACTTCTAGATTTCTTCCGATTTGTTCACTGAAAACCGAATCCATAAGTCTCTGATAAGTGGCGCCCGCATTCTTTAAACCAAAGGGCATTTTTGTGTAACAAAAAACACCCTTGTCGGTTCTGAAGGCAGTCTTGTCTTCGTCTTGTGGTGCCATTTGAATCTGGTGATAGCCTTTGTAGGCATCCAGGAAACATTTGAGCTTGAATGGCGCCACAGAGTCCACCTTTGCGTCGATGTTTGGGAGGGGGTAACAGTCTTTCGGACATGCTTTGTTGAGGTCCTTGAAGTCAATACACATCCTCCATGACCCGTTGCTTTTCTTTACCATCACAGGATTGGCTACCCACGTCTGGTATCGGATCGGGCGGATGATGTTTGCGCGCAACAGGTCCTCAACTTGCTCATTCATGGCCTTCGCCTTTTCATCCCCCATGATTCTCTTTTTCTGAGCAATTGGCTCCACCGACTTGAACGTGTTAAGAGAATGTTGCGCCAAGTCTCGCGGGACCCCAGTCATATCGGAGTGTTGCCACGCGAAGACCGACGTGTATTTTGTGAGCAACCTTTTCATTCTCAATCTCGTTTCTTCTGAAATGGTAGCGCCAATTGTGACCGTTTGCTCTGGGAATTTTGGGTTTAAAATCCACTTCTCTGGCGCATTGTCCGCCATTGGAAGTTTCATTCTCCCTTCCCGCGGCGTACTTGTCACTGCGCACAAATGATCGCGGTAAACAAATGTTACGCCTGTTGGTATAGGGAACCCCAATGCGCCGTGCGCTGGCGACGGTACAGCATTAAATTGGGTAATCGTTCCCCTACCCAGGATCATATTGTGGCATGACGTGGTGGGCAAGACCAAGAAGTTGACAACTTCGGCTCGCTTGTGCTCATCATCCCCCATAGTTAGTTCAAACTGAATTTGACCTAGGGGATGGATGATTTCATTTGAAACACCACAGATTGGTGCGTTCACCATCTCGAGCCGCGCTTGGTCTGCCGGGTCTAACTTTCTGAAACATTGCTCATACATAATGTCAGACTCGCTTCCAGTGTCCACCAGGACCTTTGACACTTCGTAATGAGCAATGTGTGTGGTGATGACGAGAGGGCTGCTGATTGAAGGGCCTCCCCTGATTCTTGGGAAGATAACTTGCTGCTCGCGCCAATCTCCGTGGATTTGCGCGCTTCTCTTTTTTGACGTCTGCCCTTGTCGTCCCCCCTCTGCCACACAGATTCTTTTGTATTTCTTGCTGGCAGAGGCTCCTTCCGGTTGCTCATCTTCTATTCTTGGGTTTTTCACCAAGTGAGCCAGCCTGCCTGCTTTTACATCCTTCTTGATCGCATCCTTTAAATGATGGCATGCGTCGGTGTTGTGGCCCGGGGACCTGTGAAATTCACAATATTTGCCACTGTTTTGCGGTCCCTTGTAATGTAGTTGCTTGGGGGGCTTGAATTGGACATTCTCAGTACTTAACACCTGTGAAGGTGTTTTAGTGAGGGGAGTCCATATTCTTGGCAGAGGTCTGCTAGGATCTCTGCCGCCCTCCCTCTTGTCACCCTCCCCGCGATTACGAACATCTTTTTGGGGCTGGGGTGAGTTTGGTTGCGTTTGCTTTTCTGTGAGAGAAAAACTTGTTGGTTGCAACCTGGACCATACAGAGTTCTGTTTGGCCTTCTTCTCTTTGCTGCGCGGTGATTCAGCCTGCTGCGCTCTTTCTCTTGCCCTATCTTGGGCAATCTGTTTTTCATTTCTCGCGAAGACTCGCGATGCTTCCATTAGTTTTGCCCAAGTGGTGGGCATGCCATCTCTGCTTACGAGAGCTCGGCGGAGTTGATCACTGCGCGCGCCTTGTATAAAAGCCACGCGCAGGAGTTGCTCAGTTATACCCCCGATTGCCAGAGACTCCTGATTGAAACGAGTGATGTAGTCCTCAATTGTTTCATCATTCCTGCGCACGCAGTGCATGATGTCATCAGGATCGCGCGTGTGTCTGCGCTGCTGTACGAAGTGGGCTTGGAACTTTTCCAATAGTTCCTCGAACCCATCAATTTGGCCAGTCGGCAAGCTCTCGAACCAGACACGCGCCGCGCCCGTAAGGCAGCGGGCGAACATGTGACACCATGTTGGCATCGTCCAGCTCTCTAGGTTTCCCGTGTTATAGAAACCTTGCAAAAAGTCATCTGGATCTGTTGTGCCATCATATTTGCCCAGACCACTTGGCATCTTGGTCTTGTGCTGGATGGGGGCCTTAGCGATGCGCTCAGTAAATTTTGAGTGCTTCACTAAGATGGCCGGCCTGTACGGCGTGGTTACGTCCACTTGCCCCCTCACTGGCGGGCTGTACGGCATGTGCAGATCCAGATCTGCTCTGGCTCCAGGCGCCATGTTCACAGGCGCGCGGAGTTGTGAGCCTCCTGCATGAGTATCTCGCGTCTTCCTCATGCTATGCACTTCTTCATCACTGAACTCAGTGTGTGCAGTGTGAACAGAATGTCCGTCTTCCGGCGCGCGCGGCCTTTTTGTAGTCTGCTTATCAAACGCTTGCCTTTGTGTTTGGTCGGCTAGCTTTTTCTGTTTGACCATTTCATTGTACTTTTCCATTAGACGCCGCTGCTCGTTTATGAGCCATTCATTCGGATCATTTGTTTCTTCTTCTGGACCCATTGTTCCTTTCAGTTTCGCGCCGGCAAGATTTTGTAACGTGAGATCGTCTGGAGGAGTTTCAGTCTGGCCGTGAGGGGTTGTGATGAAGGGACGGTTACTGGTGGCGCGCGTAGAATCACGCGGCACCCTCAGAAACTGCTGTCCCTCATTGACACCCTCACGTTCAATATCCTCCAGAGCTTGATCAGCGTTACGAACGCCAGAAACCATGGTGATTGATTTTTTTTATGTAGATCTGATGAGATCTGATTGCCGTTTGTAACAGTGGATGGCGCCAATGAAGAAACGTGGATCTCCTCACTGGTAGCAGATCTACTTTCCTCGGGTTTTGATTGTACTATTTCACCGATGGTTCTTCTGGATCTGTGTTCTTCCACCTACAAAATGAACAACGCCGTTAACTTACCCCTCAGAAAGGGACAGAGGGGTCCTCTTTGGGGTAACCCTCCGGCGTGAGAATAAGTATGTGTAGGAGAAGATAATAATGTGAGAGTAAGGGAATCTGGAGAGTATTGCTTAATAGCTGAATACTGTATGATTGTGTGACTGTGTGTTTGTATGTAACTGACTGTGAGTGAATGTAATTCAATATGATTGAATGTGATATCACTGCTTGTAACTGTCAATGATTGAGTATGAATGTCCATCAAAGTGGAGTTGATGCTGTATTTATAGTGCTAGGGTTTCCACTGATTGGGCTCAGCCTCGTTGGCCTCCTCCAATCGCATTGCGCCACGTGTCCTCTGGGACACCTGGCGCTTTCTCGTTGGTTGTAATCACGTGGTAGCACATGTGTCATGCTGAGTTGTCGACCTTTCATTTGGCAGCTGTCAACATCAGCATATTCTTACTCCTTAAAAAGATACCTTCTAGAAGGTTGTCTGACGTGCACAATCAAGGTTGCCCTAATCCTGATTTGGATAAGGACGAGGTCGATTATGTGCATGTGTGATATGCGCCAATCCTGAGGATGCGCGAGGTCTTCTCTTTATTCTCACGCGCAGATGTTATATGCGCAGATGTGATATGCACGAGCATGTGATATGCGCCGCGCGCTGATGCGCCGCGCGCACATGTGATGCGCGAGCATATGTGTGCCTGGGCATATGATGCCTGAGCATGTTTTGTATGCGCCATGCGCATAGGTTTTGGCTTTGTGCCTTCATAATGTCTTTATCTTGTGGGTTGACCCGCCTTGCTCGGTGTTGAGGCGGGTACATACCTCTTCATAATCATTTCTGTTTCTCTCTTTCACTGATTCTACTAGGTTATATATTCTACCAGGCTAATAATCTGTGTATTACACGAACTGTATAAAGATACTAGTTTGAGACATGTGTATTACACAGGTAATTGATGAAACTTTTGAAAGAGAAAATTATGATTTGTCTCCCTGTGCTTTAGTGGCAGTGAGTGTGGCACACAACGCGTATAATCGAACTGGACCCGTAAAGTGCTCCCGTCCATAAAGCATAGTGAGGTAAATCATAATTTTCTCATTTTAAAATTTAAACATTAAGAAATATACAATCAACAACGATATTATCATATATTGTTAATAATACAGTTACAACTTACATTAAAATTACAGGAATTACAAAAGAAACATTACGCAAATATTTATAAATAAGAAAATTTCCTTGTACACTACATTTTTGGCTGTAATGGTCAGATTACCTTGTTTATCAAAAGTCAAAATCTTTAGCACATGTCTGCTTGTAACTCTTGACAAGGCGGCGTATAGCTGTCCATGTGAGAACACAGGTTCTTTCAAGTAAATATATATATGTTGGTTATTTTTTTATTGAATTGGATACTTTTAATAATATTATACTAACAGAATTTTAATACAAAGTATAATACTAATTGACTTGGAAGATGATTGAGCATGATAAATTTGTTGTCACCAACTGATCTGTATTGAAATATTTCAAGTTTTTTTATTTATTACAGTTAAAAGTCATATAATCAAGGAGTATATGAAATAGTTGAAAGTATTACATAAGGAATGCAATTGGCAGGAATATGAAAAAGACTTACTAACATGTTTGCCATAGTTGTGAAAACGTTGATTACTGTATGAGTTAGCAAAGTACCACATGGTGTGTCTTATATATAGTACTTAAAATATTAGATAAAGAATGCTTTAAACTTTGAATACTAATCCCGTGTGATTAGTGATTATTTAAGAAGAAGTTGCAATATTTAATTAAGTTGATATATCACTATCTCTATAATTGTTTAAAACAATTTAAAAATCATGATTGTAGTTTTCAAAATAATGAAATAATTCTAATTTATAGGAAACAATCATGGTAAATGAGTTGATCAGATTAAATAAAAAAGTCGTAATTATAGCTTGATCATATTAGACCCTTGATTTATTCATTAAAAAAATCTACCTAAAATAATCTATTGATTTATATTTATGGAAAATTGAAAAATCAAATCACTCACATTTATATTAGTTAAAAGTGTTAAATAATAAATATTTATAACTTGATACATATCCCTTGTGATTAGATAATTTCGTTTGAAAGTTGTTGAAATTTAAACACCAGTAAACCACGATTGTTTCCACACTTATATATGTATTAATAAGGAAAAAAACATAATTTAATACTTGATTTTAACGTTTAAAACTAATAATTATTCGTATGATTAGAATTTTAGTAAGAAAACCAGAACTGTAAGTTTCCAAAGTTTCAGCTAAAACTAATAATGGTTTTAATGTTTACCTAAAATTCTCTTAATTTTAAAAATTTTAAATAAAGTGATTTTAATAAAAATGTTAATCTTTACACATAAAGCAAAATATAAACAAAAATATAACTAATGAGAAAACAAACTAATAGTATTTTAATTATATAAAATAAAGATATATAATGAAAAGTTTTAAACAACTAGTAAATAGTGATTGTAGCTTTCCAAATAAACAAAGAATTCGAATTCTTAGGAAGCATGGTAAATGAGTTGATCATATTCAAATTTATGTTTTTAAAAAAATTTTAAAAAAGATGAGAATGAGCAAGGAAGTGACAAGTGGCACAAGTGAGTAGTCTTTTATTATAATAGTATATGCCAAGTAAAAGTTGATAATATAGTCTAACGTAGTAACGTACGTTATGTGATATAAATATTTTGTGGAAACAAACATGAAGCATGAATATGAAAAAATAACGTGTAAACACATATACACGTATTTACTAAATTAAAACGAAAAAAAAAAAGTCCTCTTTTTTGCTTTGCATGGTTATTAAAGGCAACTTACCATTATTAAAATGTGAAAATTAAAACGTATTTATTTTCCTTAACAACCATAAGAGTGATTATTTTTAGCAAGAGACAATTTCCCTAAAAAATGGAACCCACTATTAAAAATTAAAAAAGAAAAGAAAAATCCACCGAAACTTTATTTTATTTCATATTTTGAAATAAAAAAAAATAGAATATCTTATATCTTGAGCTTCGTCCTATAAAAGAGTTCACACCTTTCTCTGTCTGAACTCCCTCACAAAATATCAACACAGAATAAAGATAAAGAATGGAGGAATTTGCATCTTTATGGAGTTATCAAGAGGTGGGTTCATGCATTCTTGAATTCTTATATGTTTCTATATTTTTCACAAGATATTTTAGCTCAAATTCCATTATTTATTTGCTGGGATTTTGCTAATTTGTCAATTACTAGCATTTCTTGAGAATTTTTATTAGTTTTTTATGATCCATAATAAAAATGGATTTATCAAGATTAATCTTGGATGGAGTTGTGCTAATATGTCAATCAAATGGCATTTCTAGTCAAGTTGAATATAACATTGTGATATTTTTCCACATATTTGTATGCTATTTCTATCCCATTTGAAACTGTTTAAATTGTTCTTTTATTATAATAATCCGTACTTGTAATATGATCATTGACACTACTAACTCTCATTTTCTTTGTCAATAACAATCACGTTGGATAAAGATTGTTTTTGAAGACAAATTAGAAAACAATATGGATAATAATTGGTTAAGGAATTATAATTTAGTTTATTAAAATCAATATTTTCAAAACTTAAATTACTGTAATTGGCAAGTTTTTTGCTTTTTTTCCCCCACTATTTTCCTTTGGAACTTCTTTTCTAATTTCCTATCAATTTTCCTGTTCTTGTGTGTTATCAACAAACAGTCTTTGTGACATTTTATGTCTTTGTTAACGTTGATTTCTCTTACCCGTTTCATAGTATTAAATAACAATTCATACTTTAATCATAAACATCAATTTCATTTAACCATCAAACTTAATTGTTTTTTAATAATAATTGATCTAACTAATTTGAGTTTTTGATATTGCAGAATGTTGATGAACTTAAACAAAAGCTTGTTTACACAACACTTGAATTAGAAGCCGTAAAAGCCAAAAGCCACGAAGAAATGAAAAAAAAAATGGAATTGACGAAACAGTTATTACAGTCACTAAAGATTGTTTGTCAAGAAAGAGACGAAGCAAAAGACCAACTTCAAAAGCTACTAAACAAGATTATGCCGTCAAATGACCATTTGATCCGTAATAATCAAGTCCCGTTAATGACGCCTGTGAAGACAAATTCAAGTACTACCGAATCAAATAGTGTTTCCGAGCCTCATAATCGTAGCTCGTCTCCTGTTGAATCACCTTTCAATCCTATTTCGTCTCCCGAGTTTTTGAATATTAATGATCAAAATGGTTTGGTGAATGTGCAAAAGGTGGATCAAGCTACTTTAGTGATGGAGGGTATGATTAAAGGCAAGGCTTTGCCACAAAAGGGTAATTTGCTGGAAGCAGTAGTGGAAGCGGGCCCGCTTCTGCAGACATTGCTACTATCAGGCCCACTTCCCACATGGCGGAATCCGCCATCATTAAAGACGTTTCACATCCCATCAATGACGACTGCAGTGGATCACGTCACTACAACCCAAAAAGTAGATGTCGGGGATCATAATAAGTTGAGATCACCGATGATGGCGTTGAAGCAATCGCAACCGTATGCCAAAATGGCTTGTGGGAGTTCTTCTCATATGATGTTTGGCATGGATGGTGGCGGTGGTAGTGGCGATCTTTTACGTTTTGGCGGGGTTAATTTCGCTAGTAATGTTCATGGGGGGATGGTGGCAGCTTGGCCTAGTGCTAGTAATTTAGGCACAAATGGAAAGAAGCAAAGGTTACATTAAGATACCAAATTTTATTTTTCTTTTTATTTATTTTTAATTTTTAATGTGTAGGGGTGCGCGTTATTTGGTCGGAACCACCCAACCCAAGTGACCGGGCCAGTTGGGCCTGGGTTTTATATTTGAGCAGTTTTTGGTTTCGGGCTCGGGCCAGAAGCGAATGCAAACATAATGTGTATAAACACTATATATTGATTATAGTCCAAACATTTAAAAAAATGATATGTTTGGGCTGACTAAAGGTCAGGTATATCAGACCCATATATATGGCCCATTTTTGTTCTCTTAGTTTCTAAGTACCTCCTATTTTCGTCTGTAATTGGGGTCATTACCGGGACCCGTTCCATGATCGCCAGCCCGTAGCCCTTGAGCCCGGTAAACTTAGCCGGGTTGTTTGTCATTAGGCGCATCGTTTGAACTCCAATGTCTCGTAACATCTGCCCAATACAAAATCATAAAATGAACAAAAGGTGTTAACGGGCCGGGCCAACATGACCTATATAAATGCTTATCTGTTTAGATGTCTAACCTGGGCTCCAATCCCATATTCGCGTGCATCGGGAGCAAACCCGAGTTCTAGATTGGCTTCAACGGTGTCATGTCCGAGATCTTGCAAGTTATAGGCCCGTAACTTGTGCCCCAAGCCTATACCTCTACCTTCGTGTCCACGAAGATAGATAAGGACTCCTCGTTCGGTGTCCTCGATGATTTCCATGGCTAATGATAACTGATTACCACAATCGCATCGACCTGACCCGAATATGTCGCCAGTCAAACATTCTGAGTGGACCCGTACCAACACATCGAGCCCGTTCCCTATGTCCCCCTATACACCATGGAATTTTAAGTAGATGTATGTAAAAATTTCAGCCCGTTTACTTTTGAGCGGGCCGATCATGTAATGTATATGTTTTATCTCTAATATTGTTTAAAATAAAATTAACCTTAACGGGCCGAAATCATCCGATAAGTACCTTTACAACGGCTATATGTTCGGTTCCGTCTAGTTTGTTTTGATAGCAATGAGCTTCAAAAAAACCCACCGCGTAGGTAGCCTAGAAACCGAGATTTTTTCGACTAGTCTCTCCCGCTTCCTTCGATATCTACAATGTGAAGAAAACCGTCAAGATTTATTACATAAACTAATGGTTAACTCACTATTGATTACCCGAAAGAACTTACCTAATCAAATCCGTGATCAAAACAATGGGGATATTGTGATCACGTGCTAATGTTTTTAACCGGTCCAACCGCGTGATAGATCCGTCCTCTGGGTTCACAATAGTCGAAAGAACCGAAACCGGATCCAAACCCGCAAGTGTCAAATAAAAGAAAATAGAGTGATGGGGAAAGGCTAAGCAAACCTTCCCTTGCCGGAGATCCGAAAGCGCATCTTCGACCGATGAAAATCCGTCAGTGGGGCAATCGGGATCACCCTCGGCATCACTAACAAAGAAGTCAATTGTTTCCGGTGTAATTTCAGCATCCACTGTTTTAAACTTTTCTAAATTTTCTCCGGCGCCGGAATCCCGGAGTGCCCGGCAGGTGAGAATTGGTGGCTTGTGGCCAAAAAGTAACGGTGGCTGCTTAGGACGTGCGTAGGTTGTCGGGTTTCTTGTGGTGGTGAATGGCGGGAAGAGTGGGTGGTGGAGTAAGATAGAGTCCATGCTGGCGGTGATGTGGCAGTAACGTGACGGGATGGTGGTTTGAAGTGGTGAGTGGTGGTTGCCAAAAGAACCACCTCTTGTTGTGGACGTGATATGTAACGTGGTATGTTTTTGTTATCCAAAAAATAAGAGTTTTATTTATACTTTTTGGATGAGTTTCATTATCCATTTTATATGGATATGGTATTTGTAATATTTTTTTATCTGAAAACTGATATATCGGTAATTAAATTAGTTATATACTTATATTACATTATTTGGGTTTTGAAGTCGCATGACAAGTAACGGCCAATAATTTTGAAGATCTGAAACAAAGTAAAAAATATGGGCCTTTTTGCATTGTTTTTCTTTGGTTACCGAGATATCTACAAAACAAACTAATAAGAATATGTCTAAGAATTAAGACATGTTAGTTTCTTTTACATATTTTTCTATTAGAGAACTCCAATTTCTATAAGGATATGCAATTGCAATTAAATAAAAAAAGCCAGTAGTTGTAGTGACTCGAACATGGGTCAACATGCTGGCTGACATCTCTCCTTCTTTAATTAACGTCTACCAAAGAACTAAAGCTTAACGCCTTGGTGTGTCCCTTCGCAATGGTGTTTAATCCTTTTTGGCGCTCCTAAAAGTTCTGACAGGCGAAGGTGTGACACCGCCAATTCGCCAAAAGCAACCACCACAAATGGTCTAAGCTATGAGTTAAGACTAGGGATGTCAGTTTTATTTTCTGTATTGTAAACATGCTTGGTTTATTTTCTAATGTTTTTTATTTTTACTGGAACAAAATCAGTTTTGAAAATTTTGTATAAATAAAAAAAGTACTTTATTTATTTATTCTATAATAACATTTTTTGATATTGTGATATATCTTGTATTTCCAATACACAATACAAACAAATGAGAGTAAACACTAAACAGATACAAATTAAAGACAAGGTTTTTTCCTCTTTTCAAAAGGATATAGAATATTGGGATGGAATCATGGAAATGAACAAAAAAGGTGGACAGATAAGAGCAAGCCCAACCCAGCGGAAGTTAGCCCAAATATCATGTAATGACACGTTATTACGAGGTTAAAAAATTTTAAGCCTAAATATTTTAGGCCGAATTACAATATTTAGACTATTTTAGTAAGCCCAAACACTTCATAGCTAATTATTGTTCACGGTTAAATGACCGACCCATAACCTAACCAAATCATCACCTAAAACCCCATTACGCGTGACTAGGAGTGAAATTGAACCGATTAGCGCACGAGCTACTCGAGATCGGATCGATAAAAAGAGTTTAAAACGAGCGGAGCTATTTCGAACCGAACCTCAAACAAAGCTCGTTAGTTATTGAGCCCAAGCTCAAGCCTTGCATGTGAAGCTAGTATTGGCTCGTTGAGCCTTGTGTATTAATTTCAAGCAGTGCATCCATCTTGAACTGAACTTTGGCTTGTTTAAGGTTTTTCTTATAATATTAAAATAACAAAAAAGTGTATACAATTCAATAACAAATTATATAAGAGATGGCCTTAAGTTTTAGAAAAAAAAAACTTAAACGAGTCGAGTTTCAGCTATCGTAAGTCAGTTTAATTAGTAATAAACAATAGACAAGCCAAGTCCGACTCACAAGCCAACTTCGAGCTTGAGCCATCGTAAGTTAAAGCAACCGTACTCGAGCTCGGGGATTAGCTTGTTTACACCACCTAACCATAATCGATCGGATATGATTCTCTAGATAATCGAAACTTCGGTTATGGTGATGGTTAATATACAACAGACAGACGAACTGAGTCTGACCTGAACCCTAAAAAAACGACTCACTAGCCAACTTAGCTTAAGCTCTCGTAACACAACCAAATGGTTAATAATAATAATAATAATAATAAGACCGACCGAAACTCGAAAGTCATCGTGGCGCCCATCAACATCTTCCAGAAACAGAACACGGATAATTAAAAAAGCAACAGAGTCAGCCAGTGAGTCAGTCCACTTTCCCACAAAACCAAAATTTAAATCGCCGGCGAATCCAAAGCCGTCGAACCCGCCATCGATCATCCCGTCACCATATTTTACACACAATAATATTATTATTATTATCCTTTACGGCACGTTGTTATGAAACATCTGATACCAATTGTCGGGTCTCAATAACCATAGTGGGGGTTTATCAATCAAACACCCCCTTTATTAATATATTTATATTCACCATAAATATCAAATACACATACATTAATAATATTATTAGTAGTAGTAATGGATGGTGGTATGAGTGATCCACCGTTAGCAGATGCTAAAGATAACAAGTTTTTTAAAGGTGCTTTTTCTGTAGTTGGAATCATATCTACACTTGTCATCTATGGTGTCTTACAGGTATGTTAATTGTTAACTTATGTTTTTGTTATTATTGTTTTGTGAGCTGAATTGAGTTGATGAAGCTTATATTAAGGTAATTGTACCCAGATATAGTAATTATGTTCTTGAGTTTAGATAGATATTGGGGCGCGTTGAGCGTTAGTTTTCGATGAGTTAAAGTCGATTTTGAAGGAAATCTCGTGGTGAGGTGCGTGGTTTTCGTTGATGATATTTTGTTGCTAGAGGTTAAATGAGAGGCTGGAGGAGTGGAGAACAACCTTAGGGTGTAAAGGTTTAAAGATAAGACACTCTATGTTTACAAATTTCTCTAGTAAAGGCCAGCTTGTCCGGCAGACAACCAAGTTCAAATATTTAGGATGGTTTTTTAATGAACGAGGATGACGAGGGAAACATTTTAGTTATTTTACATTTTGCGTTTTTTGTTTATATTTTGAGTTATTTTTTGGAATTTTTTTCTGAGGGGTTTTTGAAACTCTTTGTATTTTAACCTACCCTTGGGTCAAGATGGGTTAGCTTTACCCATCTTGACCCACACCCATCCTAACCCTCTATTTTAAAAATCCATCTTGACCCATACCCATTCTAACCCATCATCCAAACCCAACCCGACCCACTCACATTGCCACCTCTAGTTATACGATACCGATTAGTGGGCCAGCAAGAAGACACAAGCGCAAAAGTTGAAGGTAGAAGATAAGGTGGTTTGGGCTCAAACTGACATTGGATGAGAGGAGTAGGTAGAGTTAGCTAGACTTGCACATCTCTAAGGACATGATCAGGGATAAAAGTTTTGGAGAGTGGAGACGTACAATAAGTTATCAATTTTTTAAGGTAATGTATAAAGTTGTGATAGCTTTTTATTGGGGTGGTATTGGTGTATAGATCTTTTACGGGAGCGTATAGGCACTTTTAAAGGGATTTGTGCTGCCTATTCATATCTTTCTGCTCTTTAATTTTTTACTGCTATACTTTTATCACCATTTTGTGTTATTGGTATTTTTACTGTTATTATTATTTCTAGCATCTTTTGTTTTGTTGCTGTTTTTAGTTAAGTTTTGCCTCATTCGACTCTTATTTCATATGATTTTCATTTCGAGATAACTACAAGATTGAAATTTGTTATTTGTATATAACTTTCATGATATTAATAGTGTGAAAAGCATGAATTAAACAACTGTTGAATTCTTCAAACACTCGTTATTTCTTGTTTTCTGTAACCGCATTACCACCTCAGCTGTATCTGCAGTTTTTTTATTGGTACGTAAGTACGTTGTTATTCGTGTCTCGGTTAGTATTGATTTTATCATTTTTGAAGATCAAATCAGAATTAGATAACTAACCGTACTAAAACATAAAACAGTTGGCAGGAGATAGTGGTTGGATTTGTATTTTCTTTTAAATTTGTAGTAATCATTTATAAGTTGTTTTGAGAGTGTTAAAAATTCCGATTTATCTGATAAATTAATACATAACCTTACGAAAAAGATATTATTGTTAGAAAAAGAGACGCCTCGTTCGCCTTGTTAAGAATTCTAAAATAACATTAAACGAAAGGCTAATTAGGTAATTAATGAAATCTTTTTTACCATTTGATAGCTGGTTTTGTTGCAGCTGGTATAAAGCTTGATTAATTGACTCTTAATAGTTAGATAATCAGAAGCAAAAATCTGTTTATCGAATCATAAGTTGCAACATATGTTTACATTTTAATAATGTCTTTTTTTTATGTTTATTGGATTGATTATGCTTTATTGTTATTGCAGACAAGTAAAAAAGCATTGGATCCTGTTGCTCCTGTTTACAAATATGGTATTGTATCAATATCTAACATACTAACTACAACATGTCAATATGAGGTTAATACTCTTTGCACGCTTATTTTATGTTCTAGTATTATATAATATTTATTCGTTTTTTTTTTTGTGTTAAATTGGGCTACTTATTTACATTCTTATCTTATATTACTATATATTTTCAGGCTCTTAAATATGTTAGCTTTCCTGTTCAAACTTTAGCTAAGTGTGCCAAGATGATTCCAGTAATGGTAAGTTCTAAAAGTATAAATTAAACTGATTATTTTAACATAAATGATTTAATTATGATAATGTTTTTTAATTGTAGATTTGGGGAACCATAATAATGCAAAAGAAGTACAAAGGGCCAGATTATATTTTGGCATTGCTAGTTACCCTTGGTTGTTCATTGTTTATATTATTTCCGGTAAAACATTACACTTTTACCCTTCTGCTTCTGGTGTGATTTCACTTTTGCCATTTTGAAAAAATCAGGAAATAAATTATCATAATATCTTTTTTCTTTTTAATTATAGGGAGCAAGTGAGTTAAGTCCATATCGCAAAGAAAGGGAAAGTACGGTTTGGGGGTGTCGTTGATGATCGGTTATTTAGGGTATTTTGCATGCTCTTACTTGTATATAAATTGATTAAATTCCACTTAACATATGAATGAAACCTGGTTTAAAGTTTAAACACAAATAGGCTTGTAAACGAACCAAAAGTTTAGTGAACCGTTCAGCGGAAAGTTTGTTTATGTTTATTTATTTAGTTAAACGAACGAGCCTGAACACATGTCTCGTTCGTTCATTTATTGTTCGTAAACGTTTGTTTATGTTCATTTATTTACGCTCATATATGACATTCGTTAGTTTACGTGTGTTCAAGTTCGTTTGTCTATATATTTAGTTAAGTTTTTATATCCATAGAATTTAATCTAGTTATATTGATTTTTTAGGCCTGATAGATTGATGTTCGTGTTTTGTTTTAATTGGTGTACGATCGGTTATGTTTGTTCATCTGTGTTTAGTTATGTCCGTGAAGTGTCCGTTTATACTATGAACAAACAGACATAAATGACCAAGAAAACCCCGTTCGTTTAACAGATTGTGTTAGGTCATTTGCTCGGTTTAAGTTAAACGACCGAACATGTTCCATTCATGTTTGTCCGGTTCGTCTTAAGCCTAAACGCACATCTCCCTTAATGTATTATTCATTGATGGATCGCTTATTATTTTTATCATTTTTGTAGGTTTGATGGATTTACTAGCACTTTTCAAGATAAATTATTTAAAGGTTATGATATGGGAATTTACAACCAAGTTTTCTACACTACTCTCTGTTCTTGCATACTTAGTTTGACCGGTAAGAGTCTTCAGCTTGTAACCAATTTCTTTGTTTTAAAAGTTATAAAAATTTTTACATTTTATTTGTTTTTTTGTTCTTAGGTTTAATTTTGCAGGGCAATCTTCTAATGGCGATAGATTTTGTATCACGCCACAAGGATTGTTTCTTTGACATTGCATTGCTCTCAACTGTAAGTTTGATTATCGAGTTGTATGTGTAATTCGTACCCCTGACTATAATCATTTGATTATCAAATTATTATTGAAACAACAAATGTGTACGAAGTTGAAAGTATTAATCTTAAGCACACTTTATTTATTTTTTTTGAACGATCAACAAAATTAAATATTCATTAGACTAGCAAGGAACTAGAACACTTACAACCACCAAAAACACTTCACCCTCAACCTAAACAATATCCCAAACACCAAACAAACATACAAAATTACATCCCCATACTAAACATTAAAACGAGACCAACTCTCCCATGTGAGATCCCTCATTTTTCCCCTATTCTTTATCCATAGGAAACTCATAACTTTTATCTCTTCGACAATCCCGGCTAGTCGGATCGGCTCACCTTCATGCACAAGAGCGTTTCTTTTCTTCCACAAAACCCACGTAACAACAAAGCAAATCGCTTGAAACCATTTAGTTTTGTCTTTTTGTAATGGCGCAAACTTATGCAACTCCAATACATCATTAAAGCAAAATAGAAATGGAGTAGGTACCTTACACCACTGGGATACAATACACCACACGGTTTGAGCAAGACCACACGAGACAAATATATGTTCCACATATTCCTCGACTTCACCGCAGATCGGACACAGCTTCAAAGTGATCGGAATACCCCTTTTTCCCAGCGCGTCAAAAGTTGGAAGTCGACCCAAAACTGCCCGCCAAGCAACGAATGCAACTTTTTTTGGAACCAACCTACTCCAGTTAAAAACATTTACCTGACCATTGAATGTTTTTTCAGAAATTAATTCCATTACTGTTCTAACCGAGAAGCCCTCGTATCCGCCCCACCGCCAAACCACCTTATCCTCACCATCCCCTATATACACATTTAAACAAATATGTAATAACCCTTTCAACTCCTCCATCTCCAAATTACCTGCAAGTTCAGGGGCCCAATCCCACTTTCCACAAATAAATTCATCAAGCATAAACAATCGATCGGCCACAAAACACGTCTTATTCTTTTCTAACGAAAACAGTCTTGGGAACCGAACATACAATGGCATCGTATCAATCCACCAATCTTAACCAAAACCAAGTATTTTTTCCATTTTTAACAATATGATTAAACCCACCATTCAAATCGATCCCAACCTGATCTAGGCTTGACTTTATCTTTACTATTTGATTCCAAGGACACGGTGAGGACAGTTTCGCCGGGAAAGGAGACCACAACCTAGACGAGTGATGAGTAGCCCACACCACCCTCCACCGTAAGCTTCCTTTCTCATTTCTAAACCGCCACCACCATTTAGCAAGTAGAGAGGTATTAATGTCCCGTAATCGGCGAAGTCCAAGACCCCCAAACTCAAAAGGAGCCACAATTTTTTCCCAAGCGACCCAATTTATTTTCGCTTTCTCTTCCGACCCTCCCCAAAAAAACACCCGCCTCAATTTTTCCAATTTATCTAAAACACCTTCCGGGGCTTTAAACAAAGAAAAATAATAAGTTGGAAGCGAATTTAGTACTGACTTGATCATCGTTACCCGACCACCAGATGATAATTGCCTCGCCTTCCAAAGTGACAACCGTGTCCGAAATACTTCTATCACCGGATCCCATGCTTTACTTCTATTCATATTTAAACCAACTGGTAACCCAAGATGAATAAAAGGGAATTCCCCCACTTTACACCTCAGTACCTTGGCTACCTGTGATTTCTCCCCATCAGTAACCTCCGAACCAAATAACCGACACTTATTAAGATTAACTTTTAGACCCGACACAAGGAAAAAACATCTCAATAACCTATTAAGATTTAATGCATTAATAATATCCCATTCCCCAATAAAGATAGCATCATCCGCATATAACAAATGTGAAAGAATCGGCCCTCCCGAACCACATTTTAAACCTCGAAACAGCCCGTTTTCCAACGCTTTCTTCATCAAACACGTAAGCGCTTCCATCGCAATCACAAATAAAAAAGGGGAGACATTGGAATTCCCTAGTCGGAGATCCATTAACAAGAACCGATGCCCGACTCGCCACTAGGATACCCGACACCCATTTTCTCCATCTACTCAGAAAATTCATTTGGCCCAATACCGAATCAAGAAAACTCCAACATAGCGAATCATAAGCCTTTTCAATGTCCACCTTGAAAAACATACCCCTCTTCCCCGACTTCTTTAACCACGCAAAGGCTTCATTAATAATTAAAGGCCCGTCCAATATATTTCGGTTCGCAATAAAAGCCGATTGTTCTTCCGATATTAACCCACCGATCACTTTTTTTAGTCTTCGAACTAATACTTTCGAAACAACCTTATTTATGCACCCAATGAGACTTATCGGGCGAAAATCATTTAGGTTGGTGGGGTCCTTCGACTTTGGAATAAGTGCAATAAATGACGCCATACAACCGAAGCTAAAGGGTTTATCGTCAAAAAAATCCGCAAAAATCTTCACAAAATCACCTTCAAAGTAGCTCCAAAAACATTTTAAAAACTTAAAATTATAACCGTCCGGGCCCGGCGCCCGATCCCCATTACAGTCCCAAACAGCCCCTTTTATTTCCAAAACCGAAAACGGAGCTTCCAGCATTTTTGCTTCAAAGTAGCACACTTTATTTATACCCTTTAAAAGTCAAAATGTGATTTTTGTTTTGGTAACAGTTTTGTTTATTTTATAGTTATTTAATTATTTATATTATTTGTTTAATTGTAGGTTGCAACAGCAAGTCAATTCTTCATATCTTACACGATACGCACATTTGGCGCTCTTACATTCGCTACAATAATGACAACTAGACAGGTAAATTAAACTCTTAATTATCTCTGTTAAGTTTTATTTTTTAATATATATTTATTAACATTTTATTTTAAATATTTTATTAGTGAGCATATTGTTGTCGTGCGTGTGGTTTGCGCACCCTCTTAGTGTGGAACAAGGCATTGGAGCCGTAAGCACCTGTTTATGCATTAAATTTTATTTTTTTCAGTTATAATTTTATTTTTAAAAATTATATTATCTTTTTGTAGGTTATTGTGTTTGGTTCACTCTATGCGAGGGGTTTCTTGAGAAGGAAACCCGAGAAACAGTTACCTTCATCACATAAGTCGGATGAAGAAGCGACTCTTCCATTGAAGACAATCGCTTGATACAAACTTTTTTTTGTTTTATTTTTTAGGACTTGCAAATTCAACAGTTTTCAAACATGTTTATGGTTTATAATTTATAAAGCCATAATTTTTTTTAAACCACAGAGGTTTATGCGCAGTCTCCATTTATATTATACATATACCCTTATGCATTTGCAAGTCGTCGTTCATCACCGAACCTTGGCTTTACCAGTTTACCTTTCAATTTATGAACATTCTCTAGAAAGAAAGCCATTACATGTGAGAAAACCCAATGACCCAATCTAAAACCACTTTTTTCTTGTCACGGGATTCGAACCCAAAACCTCCCCCTATTTTAAAATGAAGTCTTTAAAAGGGCATTAAATATCATTGGCATTTGTGGGTGTTACATATCAAATAATAACATTTTTGGAGAGGGCTTTTGAGTTTTTGAAATGCTCTCATAAAGTATATTCAAGGATGATCAATGTGATATGTTAAAGTTCTAACTTTTGATCTCAACTTTTTAAACTTACTTACTATGTCCAAAGTGTTTACTCAAACGTCATAAATTTGTCCCTAGAATAACAAATTGTTTCTTTAAGGCAATTTAGGTAAAACGCATGTTTTATGAGTTATTTAGTTCTTCAATATAGCATGTTTAAATGGCTTTATATGTATATTTACTTTTATAGTGTTACATTAAATACAAACAACTTTAAACTTATAACCAACTAGAGTGATTATCTAACTATCTATATAATTGCTGTGACAACCGGTAAATTTCCCAAACCCATAAGCTAAGTAATCAACCTAATAATTAGGTGATTGTAAAATTAAGCGCGTGCATTTGTTATGTGCGCCCTGCGCGAGCGCGCCATGTTAGTCAGCGCGTGCAGTTGTTATGTGCAACCTGCGCGAGCGCACCATGTTAAGAACCAGCGTGAGCATATGTTATATGCGCCATGCGTGAATGATTTGGCTTTATGTTTTCATGTAACTTAAACATTATGTTGTCTATGGGTTGACCATCCCGCATGATGCTAAGGCGGGTGCATCCTACATCGTTTATGCGCGTGCGGAAGGGAACTAACCTACCCGCATGGCGGGAACGTTGAGAGCTAGTTTGTCTGAAGCTCCAAGATGGAATTGACTTCAACATGACTGATCACTATGTTGAAATACCAAGACCACCTGGAGAATCTACAAATGAAACTCAAATGTCCCTAACTGCGAGAAGGTTACGCACCTACCCGCAGCAAAGACATGTCCTATACGCAGAAAGCTATGCGCACCAAGTTATACGCGCAGAACACTTGGTCTATTCTCCAGTTAAGGAGATTACTCCCGCCCGAAAGGAAACAGTAGCGTGTTTCAGAGATTTTCCACTTTTTACTGTACACTGACAAAAGTACCTGAAAAAGCACACTGTAACATGAAAAGTCAACTGTCAGCCACCCTATTCTCACCAACCCCAGATCTGCATGTTCTGTCCAAATCAAATCAAAATCTTTTATCCACCACTCCACTCTTAAGTAAATAATAATAACTTCCATACTTTATCATCATTACATTTAGATATGAAAAGATTTCAATCCCCTAAAGCAAGGGATTGTGTTCCCTTGAGTTTGCCTATAAATTTGTAGCCTAAATTATCACCCAAAACACACTTCAAAGAACTACAAACTTGCACTAATCCTTTCCCAAGCATCCGTTGTTTCCAGCTCCGATCCTGTTACTAGGTAAGCCAAGAATATAACCTTGAGACCTACTATCCAACCCTTATATTCTCCTATTTCTTGATCTTAATATATATACTTGTTATTTAATCGTATTCTAGACCTTCGATTCCGAGGCCAACACCAAGAAAACCCGAATCTCGATTAATCCCTTAACAAGAACCACAGGTGAGTCTCACAGCCCCTATTTTCACTGTTTTCACTGTTTTAAACTGCTTTCGGGGCGAGGGACACGTACTTAAATAATGTTTTATCATGGTATACTTACAAGCTATGAAAGCGATTATGTGTTTAAGTTATGTTTCATGATGAGCAATGCAAACGGTTATCTAAGGTTTTCAATGTATGTGCGCTAGAACTCGAGTAAGTGATCACTTTACCATTGGAACTCTAAGGGTAGGGACTGCTGGTTTGATCCGCCCACTCGTAGGGGTCGCACCTCTTTGCATGGACGAGTGCCTGGCATGGGGCAGTACTATGGGGTTGAGCCCGCTCGTAGGGGTCGCGCCTCTTTGCATGGACGAGCGCCTTGTTTTCCGGCACAACGTCTGCGCGTAACCCGCGGGACGGTATCCTTAGCTCGTAGGGGCAATGCCTCTTTGCATGGACGAGCACAGTTTCTCAGAATTGTTCGCGCGTAACCCGCGGGACAGTATCCTTAGCTCGTAGGGGCAATGCCTCTTTGCATAGACGAGCATAGTTTTCCAGAACGTCTGCGCGTAACTCGCGGGACGGTTTTACGTTATTTTAGCTCGTAGTGGCTGCGCCACTTACATAGACGAGCACCGTATCCAGAATTTGTTCACGCGTAACCCGCGGAACGATTTTTATCAGAATATTGTCAGAATTATGTGTTAATACGATTTTACCAAGCAGATGTTAATGATGTTGCCAGAAATGTTTCAGAATGATTTTATCAAGTTACTAAAACTTGTGAACTCACTCAGTTTATACTGATTCAAATGTTTTTACGTGTCTTTCAGGAGATAACTAGGTAGCGCATGGAGTCACACTTAGAGCACCACACGCTGAACATCTAAAACAAGCTTTTTGGAAGATTTTGGTTTTATCCCCTCGATGCGCACGGTTACCCGCCGCGCAAGGGGATATGGCGAGGAAATCTTCAGTTTTATACTTGGATGTTTCTTTTTGTAATCTTTGAACAATGTAATGTGTTTGTAATAAACTTCTCATGCGCAATAAAAATCTTTGAATGTTTTGCAATGGCCCGTGCTTAATTATCAATCCCCACTCGTGCGCGCCCGGCTGTTTCCGCCGCTCAGGGCCGGGTGTGACAGATTGGTATCAGAGCACTGGTTATAGCGAACTAGGAAAAGAAGTTTTTAACCTAGACTATAACCTTTGGGGAATCGCATGAAATATTTTCAAAAGAATATTTTCAAAAGAAAAATCACACACGCACTTAGGAACACGGGTCACAGTGTCTAGAGATAAGAACATTATGTGCTTTGAGTACATGCGCTAAGTTTGTTATATTTTCTTTTTATGAAAAGAATGCCTCCAACCAGAGCCAAGGGAATTACCATGACACCCGAGGAGCTCGCAGAAATAATCGCGCAGGCGATTGCAACGCATGAGGCCAGCAAGGCCGAATCTAGTCAGGGTCGCCAAGAGAACGAGACCCCAGAACCCGAATCAGGAGCCTTGAACAAAGGATGCTGCTATAAAACATTCATGGCCTGTAGGCCTTGGCCGTTCAAAGGCACCGAAGGAGCCATTGGGCTCTACAATTGGATTGACAAGATGGAGACCGTTCTCTCCATCAGCGGATGTAGTGAAAACCAGAAGGTCCTTTACGCGACCTGCATGTTCCAAGAAGCAGCTTCGTCTTGGTGGAAGCTCCAAGTAAAGACGTTGGGGCGAGAAGTTGCTCTTCACAAGACCTGGGAAGAATTGAAAGAAATGATGATGAGAAAGTTCTGCTCACGCGCAGAAATTCAGAGCTTGCAACAAGAATTCTGGAACCACACCATGGTAGGAACGGATATCGATGCCTACACCAATCGTTTCAACGAGCTTTGCCAGCTGGTGCCAGACATGGCAAACACAGAAGAAAAGAAAATCGAGAGGTACATCTTTGGGTTACCTCCTGTCGTTAGAGTCCCGCTCAACGCCGCCGCACCTCCGACCTTTGACGAGGCGGTTGCGCGAGCCATCACCCTTACAAGGGATACGGTTCGTGCGGGTATGTTGACCGCTCGCTTGAACGAGCAGCGAACCTCTGACTCCAAGAGGAAATGGAACTCCCACCGAGGGTCAGACTTCAAGCAGCCACCGCCCAAGAAGCAGGAAAGCACAAGGGTTTACGCGATTCAAGCCGCGGAACCATCAAGGAAAGGATACAGCGGGCCTCGCCCATGGTGCAGCAAATGCAAGTATCACCACGAGGGTGAATGCGCAAAAATCGAATGCGCCAAATGTGGCAGACCAGGACACAAGGCGATGAATTGTCGCATCAGAGAAGCTGGATCGAGCGACAGCTGCTACGCATGCGGGAAGCCTGGACACTTCAGTCGGGATTGCCCACAGAAAGGAAACCAAGCTCGCGGGAGAGCTTTTGTGATCGGCGCGGGTGAAGCAAAGGAAGAGCCGAATGTGGTAACCGGTACGTTTTTGCTTAACGGTCATTATGCATCTGTCTTATTTGATACTGGCGCTGACCTAAGTTTTATATCCCATGAGTTTAAAAACTCCCTGGGCTTAGCGACCAGTAGGCTAGACAAACCTTATACTATAGAACTAGCCAATGGTAGGCAGTTATGCGCGAATGAAAGGACTGAGCAATGTGTATTAGTCATGGGAGGTCATGAGTTCAATATAAACTTGTTGCCAATAGATTTGGGAAGTTTCGATATTGTGGTAGGTATGGATTGGTTGGTCGAGAATCTCGCGGAGATTGTTTGTCATGAGAAGCAGGTTCGGATTCCACTGTTGAACGGAGAAACTTTGATGATTCAAGGGGAAAGAAAGGGAGTTGCGACGAAACTGATTTCGTGCCTAAAGGCGCGCAAGTGCCTAAGGAAAGGGTACTACGCCTTCCTGGCGCATGTAATAGAGAAGGGAGATGAGCGAAGAATTGAAGACTTACCTGTAGTGCGCGAATTTCCAGAAGTTTTTCCTAAAGATCTGCCCGGATTGCCGCCACCGCGACAAATCGAGTTTCGAATTGATTTGGTCCCAGGAGCTGCGCCAGTAGCCCGAGCGCCTTATCGATTAGCTCCATCTGAGATGCAAGAGCTATCCAATCAGTTACAGGAACTTTTGGATAAGGGTTTCATACGCCCAAGCTTTTCACCTTGGGGAGCTCCAGTACTGTTTGTTAAGAAGAAGGATGGTTCGTTCCGGATGTGTATTGACTACAGGGAGCTGAATAAGCTGACAGTCAAAAATCGGTACCCCTTACCGAGGATTGACGACTTATTTGACCAGTTGCAGGGATCCAGTTATTATTCGAAGATAGATCTACGGTCAGGATACCACCAACTTAGGGTCCATGAGGAAGACGCGCCAAAGACAGCCTTCCGAACCAGATATGGCCATTATGAGTTCTTAGTGATGCCTTTCGGGCTAACTAATGCGCCGGCTATATTCATGGATCTGATGAACCGTGTGTGCAAACCATACTTGGACAAGTTTGTGATTGTGTTTATAGATGATATTCTAATTTACTCTCGAACCAAGGCCGAGCATGAGCAACACTTGAGGTTGATTTTGGAATTGTTAAGGAAAGAAAGGTTGTATGCAAAGTTTTCTAAATGTGAGTTTTGGCTTAGAGAGGTTCACTTTCTCGGTCACGTTGTAAACGAGAAAGGAATACACGTCGATCCTTCTAAGGTTAAAGCCATCGAAAACTGGGAAGCGCCAAAAACCCCAACTGAGGTGAGGCAATTCCTTGGACTAGCTGGCTACTATCGACGCTTCATTGAGAACTTCTCCAAGATAGCTCTACCTCTGACCGCGCTAACTCAGAAAGACAAGGTGTTTATTTGGGGCGAGAATCAGGAAGCGGCATTTCAAATGTTGAAACAGAAGTTATGTAGTGCGCCAATTTTATCTTTACCAGAGGGGACGGATGACATCGTCGTTTACTGCGACGCTTCACACCAGGGACTCGGATGTGTCCTTATGCAGCGAGACAAAGTTATAGCGTATGCCTCGCGCCAACTCAAGACCAATGAAAAGAACTACACAACGCATGATTTAGAACTTGGAGCGGTTGTCTTCGCGCTAAAGATTTGGCGCCATTACCTCTACGGTACGAAATGTGTAATCTTTACGGATCATAAGAGCCTCCAACATATATTCAATCAGAAGGATTTAAACATGAGGCAACGAAGATGGGTTGAATTGTTGAATGATTATGATTGCGAGATCAAGTATCATCCGGGGAAAGCGAATGTGGTAGCAGACGCGCTAAGCAGAAAGGAGCGAATAAAAACACTACGGGTCAAGGCCCTAAAGCTAACAATTCACGCAGAGCTCTCTACGCGCATCCGAGACGCTCAGCAAGAAGCCTTGAAACCAGAGTTTGTTAAAGCTGAATCCCTTGGGGGTATGATTAAGAATTTGGAACTTAAAGGGAACACTCGATATTTTGCCAACCGCATATGGGTCCCTCTCAAGGGAGGACTGCGCGAGCAAGTATTAAACGAAGCTCACAAGACGCGGTATTCCGTACATCCTGGCGCAGACAAGATGTACCAAGATGTTAAAATGTTGTATTGGTGGCCCAATCTTAAAGGCGCCATCGCGACACATGTCAGTAAGTGCCTGACGTGTTCAAAGGTAAAGGCTGAATACCAGAAGCCGTCGGGGTTACTTCAACAGCCAGAAATTCCCATGTGGAAGTGGGAACAAATCTCCATGGATTTCATCACCAAACTACCAAGGACACCTGGGGGTTACGACACGATATGGGTTATTGTAGATCGGCTAACTAAGTCAGCGCACTTCCTGCCGATTAAAGAAACTGATAAAATGGAAAAGTTAGCCCGACTATATATTCGAGAAGTAGTTTCAAAACATGGAGTCCCAGTGTCCATCATTTCTGATAGAGATAGTCGGTTCACCTCAAGGTTTTGGAGATCATTACAAGAGGGGTTAGGTACTCGACTGGACATGAGTACGGCTTATCACCCCCAAACGGATGGACAAAGCGAACGAACGATCCAGACATTGGAAGATATGCTGCGCGCGTGCGCGATCGATTTTGGAGGTAGTTGGGATACCCACCTTCCGTTGGTTGAATTTTCTTACAATAACAGTTATCACACAAGCCTCAAGGCAGCGCCGTTTGAAGCGTTATATGGGCGCAAGTGTAGATCCCCACTGTGTTGGGCTGAAGTGGGCGACAAGCAAATGACTGGTCCAGAAGTGATCCAAGAAACAACAGACAAGATTTTTCAGATAAGGGATCGCCTTAAGGCAGCACGCGACAGACAGAAAAGTTATGCTGATATGAGAAGGAAACCGTTGGAGTTTCAAGTAGGGGATAAAGTACTTTTGAAAGTCTCTCCATGGAAGGGAGTCCCCCGTTTCGGTAAGCGAGGAAAGCTAAATCCGCGCTACATTGGACCATTTGAGATCCTGGAGAGGATCGGTCCAGTTGCTTATAAACTCCGTCTACCCGCCGAACTCAGTGGAGTTCATGATACGTTTCATGTATCCAACCTCAAGAAGTGTTTATCTGACGAAACGTTGATTTTACCGTTGGAAGAAATTCATATTGACAAACAGCTGCACTTCGTAGAAGAACCCATAGCAGTAACCGATTGGAAAGAACAAAAGTTACGCAGAAGCAAAATCAAGTTAGTAAAGGTTCAGTGGAACTCGAGGCGTGGGCCTGAATTCACTTGGGAAAGAGAAGACCAGATGCGCACAAAATACCCACACCTCTTTCAGAACATGGCTTCTGCCAGCAACGTCTCCTAAATTTCGGGACGAAATTCGTTTAACGAGGGGAGAATGTGACAACCGGTAAATTTCCCAAACCCATAAGCTAAGTAATCAACCTAATAATTAGGTGATTGTAAAATTAAGCGCGTGCATTTGTTATGTGCGCCCTGCGCGAGCGCGCCATGTTAGTCAGCGCGTGCAGTTGTTATGTGCAACCTGCGCGAGCGCACCATGTTAAGAACCAGCGTGAGCATATGTTATATGCGCCATGCGTGAATGATTTGGCTTTATGTTTTCATGTAACTTAAACATTATGTTGTCTATGGGTTGACCATCCCGCATGATGCTAAGGCGGGTGCATCCTACATCGTTTATGCGCGTGCGGAAGGGAACTAACCTACCCGCATGGCGGGAACGTTGAGAGCTAGTTTGTCTGAAGCTCCAAGATGGAATTGACTTCAACATGACTGATCACTATGTTGAAATACCAAGACCACCTGGAGAATCTACAAATGAAACTCAAATGTCCCTAACTGCGAGAAGGTTACGCACCTACCCGCAGCAAAGACATGTCCTATACGCAGAAAGCTATGCGCACCAAGTTATACGCGCAGAACACTTGGTCTATTCTCCAGTTAAGGAGATTACTCCCGCCCGAAAGGAAACAGTAGCGTGTTTCAGAGATTTTCCACTTTTTACTGTACACTGACAAAAGTACCTGAAAAAGCACACTGTAACATGAAAAGTCAACTGTCAGCCACCCTATTCTCACCAACCCCAGATCTGCATGTTCTGTCCAAATCAAATCAAAATATTTTATCCACCACTCCACTCTTAAGTAAATAATAATAACTTCCATACTTTATCATCATTACATTTAGATATGAAAAGATTTCAATCCCCTAAAGCAAGGGATTGTGTTCCCTTGAGTTTGCCTATAAATTTGTAGCCTAAATTATCACCCAAAACACACTTCAAAGAACTACAAACTTGCACTAATCCTTTCCCAAGCATCCGTTGTTTCCAGCTCCGATCCTGTTACTAGGTAAGCCAAGAATATAACCTTGAGACCTACTATCCAACCCTTATATTCTCCTATTTCTTGATCTTAATATATATACTTGTTATTTAATCGTATTCTAGACCTTCGATTCCGAGGCCAACACCAAGAAAACCCGAATCTCGATTAATCCCTTAACAAGAACCACAGGTGAGTCTCACAGCCCCTATTTTCACTGTTTTCACTGTTTTAAACTGCTTTCGGGGCGAGGGACACGTACTTAAATAATGTTTTATCATGGTATACTTACAAGCTATGAAAGCGATTATGTGTTTAAGTTATGTTTCATGATGAGCAATGCAAACGGTTATCTAAGGTTTTCAATGTATGTGCGCTAGAACTCGAGTAAGTGATCACTTTACCATTGGAACTCTAAGGGTAGGGACTGCTGGTTTGATCCGCCCACTCGTAGGGGTCGCACCTCTTTGCATGGACGAGTGCCTGGCATGGGGCAGTACTATGGGGTTGAGCCCGCTCGTAGGGGTCGCGCCTCTTTGCATGGACGAGCGCCTTGTTTTCCGGCACAACGTCTGCGCGTAACCCGCGGGACGGTATCCTTAGCTCGTAGGGGCAATGCCTCTTTGCATGGACGAGCACAGTTTCTCAGAATTGTTCGCGCGTAACCCGCGGGACAGTATCCTTAGCTCGTAGGGGCAATGCCTCTTTGCATAGACGAGCATAGTTTTCCAGAACGTCTGCGCGTAACTCGCGGGACGGTTTTACGTTATTTTAGCTCGTAGTGGCTGCGCCACTTACATAGACGAGCACCGTATCCAGAATTTGTTCACGCGTAACCCGCGGAACGATTTTTATCAGAATATTGTCAGAATTATGTGTTAATACGATTTTACCAAGCAGATGTTAATGATGTTGCCAGAAATGTTTCAGAATGATTTTATCAAGTTACTAAAACTTGTGAACTCACTCAGTTTATACTGATTCAAATGTTTTTACGTGTCTTTCAGGAGATAACTAGGTAGCGCATGGAGTCACACTTAGAGCACCACACGCTGAACATCTAAAACAAGCTTTTTGGAAGATTTTGGTTTTATCCCCTCGATGCGCACGGTTACCCGCCGCGCAAGGGGATATGGCGAGGAAATCTTCAGTTTTATACTTGGATGTTTCTTTTTGTAATCTTTGAACAATGTAATGTGTTTGTAATAAACTTCTCATGCGCAATAAAAATCTTTGAATGTTTTGCAATGGCCCGTGCTTAATTATCAATCCCCACTCGTGCGCGCCCGGCTGTTTCCGCCGCTCAGGGCCGGGTGTGACAATTGCCTACCGTAAAATCCTACGTGTCGCTCTTAGGTTGTACCCCACATTCTCTAGAGCCACCAGATTGCTTGATTTCTAAATGAAGGTTTCTCATGCATTTGACCCAAAATTACGGGTATGAGTCTTACCAAACCCAGATAGTCTTTAAATGGGTTATAACATCTCATTTATTTGTGAAACTCTTTCATAATCAAACAATAATTTTCGCGGGTCATGGGTCTCACAAAACCCGGATAACCCTTAAACGGGTTATAACATCTCATATATTTGTGAAATAACCCCTTAATCATCAAAGAATAATTTCTACGGGTTATGAGTCTTACCAAACCCTAATAGCTCTCAAATGGGTTATAAGATCTTATTTATTGGTAAATACTTTCATCCTCAAACTCTAATTTAATTTATCTTCTTTACATGTTCTCTATTGCTGGTCTATCATCTACAGCGCCGGTTAACTTCCGATACTACCCGTCATCGTCAACTACATCAACGTCATCTTTTTCATTAGACAAATATTTGTGTTCGTGTTTGTTCATTTAAAAAAATCAACGTGTTCGTGTTCGTGTATTTTTGTTCGTTAAAAATCTGAAAAACCTACACATCTCAATTGAAAATACCCAAACGCAAAAAAAATATAATAACAAACTAATATATATATATGTATTAAATTAAAACAAACTACGTTAAAAAATAAAATAAATTATCATAAAATAACAAAACGATTAAAAACAAACACTTAAATAAACTCCCGTAACATGGGAGGATCAAACTAGTTACTATATAGTTTAATTAATTTAGTTATTTGTACGTTTAATTGGCTAATTTCATGTATGGATCTCACTACTGAAATTTATTTATCTTGTAAAAGTTTAAAATTCAATCAAATAGATAATCATCCAATTAAATTACATAATTTTACAAAATTAATCTATCCGGTTTGGATTTTAACGAATATCTTATCCTCTAGTTTAGTTCTACATTATTATCATTTTCCTTTTAAAAGTATATATATCTGAAGAATATGTTTTTGCCGGATATGTTTACAAATTCGTTTCATTAATATGTCAAAATAGTATTTAATTTATTTTCAATATTAAGAATCATAAAATATTAAATGCATTAAATGTATTATAGTAAACAGAAATTAAATGCACCTATTTATTTGTCATCTAGTTTTTATGATACATTATTATAAAACTACGAGCCTCAAAAGTCAAAACACCTTTTAATATATTCGAACTAATTTAAGGCTATGTAGTTGTGGGTTAACGGCTCACTCCACATTATCAAAGAAGGTGGCATACACCATTACACGATTGAGGCACAGGGCGTCAAAGGGCAGGTTGTCCCTTTGAGCGCCGCTGTTTTATCGAAGACATGTGCTCAAATATGTGGGACAAGAGTCTTTTCTTAATCAATCAAACCATTTTCACACTTTTATTAGATAAAAAAAGATTAATTAATAATTGTGTTATTTGTTAAACCATTACACATTTTTGATATGCTAGTTATCGAGATCCCAATACATACTTGACATTGACGCCACAAAGTGCTTTTATTTATTAGTTAAATCGCTGCGCCTAGTCTTAGCAACAAATTAAATAGAGTGAGTTAAGCTATCACACAACCAATTAAAACAAAAACAAAAAATACAAGTATTCAATATCTTTTTTTATACGGCCAATAAATCATCCAAATGGGTTACTGGTTAAATTCACCACATTCGGAATCCGGATACCCTCGACTTTTGTTATGGGAAAAACTCTCACCTAAGGTCAACGCCTGGAACACTTACCCGAAGGGATGACAGGGCGGTGAGATCAAACTCGTTCAGTTCAAGAATCCAACTAGTAAAAGCCATCTACTAGCCTAGACTCTCATCATAACCACGGTGCCTTTAAAACTAAATGTTGAGATTAGGAATCGAACCTCGATTACAACTCCACCACCAGCTCATTGGCACAAATATTAAATATCTATATATTAAAAGTTAATAATTAGTGATTTTTTTAAAGAAAATATTGATCCTTTAGAACTAGATAGATAACTAAAAATAAAAATAAAAATAAAAAAGGTATTTGTGAATAATTCAAATTCATTTACGAGATCGACTCTCCACGATAGCTTCTCCTTCATCCACGTAGTCATGTTCCACTATAAATACACCCCTCCTCCTAACTAACAAACTCATCATCACATCAATCATCATCATCAGCCAAACACTCTCACTAATTGTAACCGATCAAGTCTCTTATTCCGGCAATGGATATCGATCTATCACCGAAACTGCCTAAGCAATTGTACGGAGGAGCCGGTGGATCGTACCATGCATGGTGCCCTAACGACCTTCCCATGCTCAAGCAAGGCAATATCGGTGCCGGTAAACTCTTCCTCAATAAGAACGGTCTCGCGCTGCCGCGGTACTCCGATTCCGCTAAGGTTGCTTACGTTCTGCAAGGTATCTATTATTATTATTATTATTATTAATTAGTGATATTTGTTTAGATTAGACTGATTTACGAGATGCATACATACTTAATTGTTACGTGATTAAATGTTTAGATCGTAATTAGGTTTTTTAATCGTAGCTGTTTAATTTGCGATTTAGATCGATGACTTGATTTGAATTATTATTATTATTATTATAATTATCGAATTATCGTTCATGTTGTTGTATCGTTTAGTTACTGGAGTCATTTAGATCGATCGATCGAATGTTGCTTGCGAATTTTGTATGATTTTGTGGGTTGTTGTGGTTCTGATTGTAATTAGGTTTTTTAATTGTAGCTGTTTGATTTTGGTTAAGGTTAATTGAATTTTTGTTTCTGGATTCGTTATTTGTAATCATGATATCTGTTTAGATTGGACTGATTTACCAGACGCACACATGTTTTTTCGTGACCGATTTGGATGAATTTAGTTAGTGGAGTTGTTTAGATCGATCGTATGTTGCTTATGTTCTGCGATGTACAGATTTCGATTGCGAATTTTGGATGAATTTGTGAAATGTTGTAGTTTTGATCGCAATTAGGTTTTTTAATTGTGGCTGTTTACTTTGTTGATAAGATCATGATTAGGTTTTGTAATCCTAGGTCTTTGATACAGTGACTGTTAATCGAATTTCTGATTGCTAGATTCGTTATTACTGTTACTGATGTCTGTTTAGATTAGACTGATATTAGCTACATGGTTGATATTTTGATTTGTGTTAATCATTCATGCTCTTATATCGTTTAGTTAGTGGTGTTGTTTAGGTCAATGTTGCTTGCATTCTTTAAGGTACAGATTTCAATTTGTGAGTTTTGGATGATTTTGTGGATCGTCATGTTAATCGTGCCAACGCAAACATGAGGTTATACGACACGACCACGTCCACTAACTAGAGCATATGTTTTATTAAAAATATGTGTAAAAAAATATATACAGGTTTAAACATAAACAAGTCATTAGCAAGTTAGCCTATCTAACCTGTTTAGACACGAGTTTGAACAAACATGATGACCTTAAGACAGGAAACAATATTTACTGTACTTTCATATTCAAAGTTTAAGACAGGAAACAATTACTATACTTTCATATTCAAACCTTGCAACTTGTTTAAAATTTGTCTTATTAATGGAGTAGCTGGTGATGATATTTTATATCCTTGTTTCATTCACGTTTTTATAATTGTTTAAGTAGTGATTGATATTTAATATTCTTGTGATTAATCATATATTTTATTTTAAACTGATTAAATCCAAAAGTGATCTGGAAAATTATTAGATTAATCATCACTACGTTGCTCTGACTCGATTCTGTGCTGGCTGATAATGTTCTATGGCATTCACCTTTTATAAATTTTGTTTTTTCTATTGAAATCATCAAGTGGAAGAAAAGTCAACTAAGATGGAAAACATGAAACACATAGTTAAATATTCAATTGCTTACCAATGCGATCTGAAACTTCATACAATTTTCCTTAGGTAATGGTGTTGCTGGCATTGTTCTGCCCGAAAAAGAAGAAAACGTCTTAGCAATCAAAACAGGTGATGCAATTGCGCTCCCATTTGGTGTAGTCACATGGTGGTACAACAAAGAAGACACCGAGCTCCAAGTCCTTTTCTTAGGCGACACCAAAACTGCCCACAAACCAGGCTCTTTCACCGACTTCTTCTTAACCGGTTCCAATGGCATCTTCACTGGCTTTTCAATGGAATTCGTGTGTCGTGCTTGGGATGTAGATGAATCCACTGCCAAAGCACTAGTCGGGAACCAGACAGATAACGGAATCATTAAAGTTGATGCCGGTGCTAAAATGCCCGAGCCCAACAAAGATCATAGAACCGGGATGGCTTTGAACTGTTTGGATGCACCGTTGGATGTTGACATTATGGGCGGTGGTCGGGTGGTTGTTTTGAACACCAAGAACTTGCCTTTGGTTGGTGAAGTTGGGTTGGGTGCTGATCTTGTGAGGTTGGATGGTAATGCGATGTGTTCGCCTGGTTTTTCGTGTGATTCTGCACTTCAAGTGACTTACATTGTTAGGGGCAGTGGGCGGGCCCAGATTGTTGGTGTTGATGGGAAACGGGTTCTTGAAACGACTGTGAAAGCTGGGAACTTGTTCATTGTTCCAAGGTTCTTTGTTGTTTCTAAGATTTCTGATAATGATGGGCTGGAATGGTTCTCCATTATCTCTACTCCTAAGTAAGTCTTCTGTTTCTTAATCCAATTGCTACAACCCAATTGTTCATTTGTTAAACGGGCTGGTATGGCGGGTTGAGTAAATGTCATTTTAGTATGGGCTGAAACGGGCTTTGTAGAATGTATATCAGTCGGGTAGTTTGGTGACTTGACTTGTTTATCTTGAGCCCGAGCTTTACTTAGCAAGATTGAGTTGGCTTGTGAGCCTAATTCCTAAACGATCCAAGATGCTAATTAATAAATATCATAATATGAAATGTGATTACTAATAAGTAAATATGCGTTTAATATACGACAGCCCGATATTCACTCACATGGCTGGAAGAACATCAGTGTGGAAGGCGTTGTCTCCCGAGGTTTTGCAGGCTTCGTTCAATGTGACACCCGAGGTGGAGAAGACGTTCCGTTCAAAGAGGATGAACAGTGAGATCTTCTTTGCTCCTTCAAATTGATAAGTCCTTTGATGGATGATGCTTTTCGGTATATTCTGCTTAGTTGATAAATAATATCTGGATTATGTATGTTTTTGTTTTGCTTCAAAGATTTTTGGTTTGTTTTTGGTGATTGCAACTTTATGGTAATTTCTTTATTTCTTAGTATCTTTTACCCTCTCACCTTTTTACCATTTTTCTGTTTTAAAATGGCTTAATCAAGTGGATGATTTCTATTTGAAAGGATGAATTGAATGATTCAGTCTAAAGCATACGATTTTCTTTAATCGAAACATAATCACCTCAACTAAACAATCCAACGGTAATCCTATTTACACCATACAATTCAAAAGATAAACTAGAAAACGAGATAAACATATACCACTCCGAGCCCATTCTGCTATCCGTCCAATTTATAATTGGATCAAATGACCCCTTTAAAAAGGCACATCAGGAGGCCCATGGATGCTTTCAAGTTGCATCAAACTAGAGATCGAATCCTATCGTAATTAGGTAAAGCGTAGTGGGTTTTCGGACAACGTGTTTTCCTCATAACAGGATGGTGGGATTGGACTATCAAACACTGTTCACCACCACCATCGACCACCACCACCACTACCCGCTGTTCGCCACCACCACTGTCCGCCACTACCACCTCCCACCACCACCGTCTACTACCCACCATCTGCCACCACCACCACCACCACCACCCACCTTTCGCCACCACCATCGTCTACCCCCTACCACCCACACACCGTCCACCACCACCATTGTCCACCACTACCACCTCCCACTATCCATCACCACTACCACTATCACCATTCAACACCGCCATCACCCACCATCACCCACTACTACAGTTTGTACACTACCACCACCTTATTTTAGCAATCTACAGACGTTAAAAAAAACAGTTTTCTTCTTGCAGACTGCAGAGGTTCGGTCAATCTTTTTTTTCTATAGATGTCTACAGATTTGGTTCGCAGGCTGCAAACATTTTAAATCTAAAAGAACAAACTAACATCTTAGTCATTAGATTACTAGCGTAGCTAATGTTGGTAGGAAAACAAAGATGTTAAAATATTTAACAAAAAAGAAAACACAAAGAAAGAAAATGTTTACTTTTTTGGAATCAATCAAATTATTGAAAATAAAAGAAAGACGAGTGGAAGAGTTTTGGGGAAAGAAAAAGATGTCAACATCGGCAGCAACACAAGAATCGGATGACGGATCATCCTCATCGGAGGAGGAGGAAGAAGCGGAAGTAAAGAGTAAAGGCCAGTACTCTTCAGCCCATAAAATACTCCTGGTTGGAGACGGTGATTTCTCCTTCTCCCTCTGCTTGGCACGAGCTTTCGGATCTGCCCGGAACATCGTCGCCACCACCCTCGATACCCAACGTAAGTTTATCATAACACCAAATTCACGGCTTTTTACAGGTTTATGTTTGGATCAACCCGTATTAGTTTCAGTGTCTTATGCCAAATTTTAAAATTCAAATAAAATAATGTTTTATAACTAAAATGGAAGTGTTTTATATACATTTGTATTTAACATGGGCCCTAACAAATTGCTGTAACAGAGGAACTGGTGAACAAGTTTGGCAACGCGAGTGATAATATCAGAGAACTTGAGGAGAGGGGTGCGGTGGTACTCTATGGTGTGGATGCCACCACCATGGGCAACCACTTTTTCCTCACGACGCAGCGCTTCAACCGTATCGTCTACAACTTCCCTCATGTCGGCTTCCGGTTCCCAGAAGACAATGGCTGCCAAATCAAGTATGTATGGTCATTTAATAATTCGTTTGTTTGAGTGTTGATGTTTGTTCGTTTGTGGTTAAATTTAAACGGACAAACCCCCTGCTCGTGTTTGTTTGATTTAATTGTTGATAACGCAGAATGAACAAGGAGTTAGTGAAAGGGTTTTTGAAGAATGCTAAAATGCTTTTGAAGAAGGAGAATGGTGAGATTCATGTGAGTCACAAGATTGGTGAACCTTATGACAAGTGGGATTTGGTTAATAAAGCTAAGAAGATTGATTTGGTTGTGTGTGACAAGACGCGGTTTTACAAGAACATGTACCGGGGATATGAGCCCAAGAGAGCTCATGGTGCATATGCTGATTCAACTTTCAATTTAGGAGAAAGCGTTACCTTCAAGTTCAGGGTTAGCGAATGCCCCTAGGTTACTCATTTTATGTGCATTTGTTCCTACGGTTATTCGTAGTACTTTTAACACTAAACTGTATCAAAATATGATACTACAAGTGTGTTATTGGCAATTTCATGAAAAACTAGACTGGAATTTGTTTTCTAAGGGGATCCTAACCTTTTAAGAGGTTGTCAAGGCCTAAGAGAGGGCCATTTGTAACTTAGAACATCATCTATTCTATGGTTGTAGCAGCATATATATATATATGTGTGTGTGTGTGTGTTTATTAATGAGTATATAAAGCATTTGAATTGTGTGTATCTTCTTCTAGAGGGATGCTTTGAATTAATATATCAAACATAGATCTTATAGGGCTTTTTTTTTCTTTTTCTTTTCAGTATCATTTTTTGTTAGCTGGTTTACTTCTTAAATCTAGTGGTCTATCTATTTTCCACGATGGATCCGAATGAAACCAAAGTTTCATGTTCGGTCTTGATTTTGTAGATGTTAAAAATGATGAATTGACATTGACTACACCCCCACGTAGGCATATCTGGGCCGACTCGATTTAAATGTATGTGACACTACTGTTTAACCTATTAGTATCAGCATTAGTTTCTGTGAAGTATATAAAACACTAACAGCAGCAACAATTCCAAAAGAATCTTTCCTTCTCATCTTGACATCTACTCAAATACCATTTTCTACTTGCTTTTTGAACTATGAATGTGATAACTGCACATTTTGCTAAGACAAATAAGACATAAATGCACTTTAAATTGCACTAAACACAATGGATAACAATCTTAAATATATGAAAAAATAGTCTTAAAATATATATATTGCCTTCACAATAATACAAAAACTTTAATACTAATATATATGAGTAAGAGAGCACCCCCCCCCCCCCCCCAAAAAAAATAAAAAAAAAATTATAAGCAATTTAGCTAAAAACTAAAAAAACCACAAACGATACATAAAATACAAACTTTAAGGCCATAGATGCTATCTCTAAAGCATTATGTATAATACTTAATGCACCAATCTTATCTACAAAGTTTAAAATTAATATACAGTATAATATAACGTGGCTATGAAGTTGGATGAAATTAGAAAACTGGCCAAAAATGCTTTGATGGTTTGCTAACCAGATTCGACACGATTGACCCGAACCTATTTTGACCCATTATCCGACTCTCGTGTTGACCACTATAAATAGCCTTGTTAATATTGTCCTTTTAGTTTAATAATATTTTTTTGTTCATCTACAAAATAATGAAATTTGGGACTAGTTAAGAGCGGCTAACCGATGGCCTTGAAGAAACGACTCCACAACCATTTTATCAAGCATTCATGCTTTCTACCTGCCTATCTTAAATTGGGTTTTGGTTTTAGAAAGTGTTTTTATAGCTGGACTGGTTTTAAAAGATGTATGACGTCTAAAAATATTTACAACTAAATCAAAGCAAAATATAATTTGTACAAACTTTTAACGTCAACAAAATATGAAACCTGAAATAAACAGAATATCAAGTCTGAATGAGTAAATAAATTAGAAAAACTAGATTTCTGAAGAAAAAACTAATAAATTTTGACTATGGTTCAGGTGATTAGACGTCGTCATAAGAGCATTATTCCAATCGAATCGGTTATGTAGATCGTTCCGGTCGTGGAATTTATTCATTTAACCTTCCCCTGGACTATTTTTGGTCTTTAGTTGTCAAAGATATTTATAGTCAAAGTGTCAAACAACATAAAGTTATTCAAATGACAATACAAATCAAAAGCCAAATGCACGATGGAATAAAACAAACATAAAGTTATAGTTTGATAGTGATCATTCTTGGTTTTTTACTATATTTTATATATATGCTATTTGTTCCTATCGTTTAGTTAGAAAGTAAAAAATTTATTTATCACCAAAACTATCCATAAACTGCGTCATTGCTTTTTAGGTTTGATCGACATACTATTGAATATTAAAAAATTACTATTTTTTATCTTTTAAAAAGTGTACTTTAATACATCAAAGATAAACTCATAACTGTTTTTTTGCCTGCTTAAAGCAATTTTTTATTTTATTATTATTTACCTATTACATATTTAGTAACTTCACATATAATAACAAATACCTTTTTTATATTATTATTATATGAATTCTTTATAATGTTGTGTTCTAATTCAAATAATCTTTTTTATTAAATCTTAACCAAATCTTTTATTCCATATAAAAATATCGGCACAATTCAGTTTTCTTAAATCATAATTCAGAGTATTAGTTTTATGTTATTACTATTTATATATTTGGTAACTTGATGCATAATATTTATACATTCATTATTATTAAAATAATATTACATTTTAATATCAGTTATCTGCATTTGTTCAAGTTTTACCAAAAACTTTTATTTCTAATTCAAAATCGTCTTCTTCTGTTCATCTTATTTTTTAAACAAATTTGGTCAAAAGACTAAAAGTATTTGGGCCTAAGCCCAAACATTTGCCATACCGCTTTCTAATTTCAATATGCCTCAAAATTAAATTATGTTTTTTGATTTTAGGTTATTTATGGATATGTTTGGCAGAAATCTTTATGAGCTTCTAGCTTCAAGTTTTTAAGAAAAAACTCATACTTAATTAAAAGTCTTGTTTTGTTTAAGAAGCTTGAAACTTTCAGGTTAGGAGAAAAAGCATAAAGTTTCTACTAGTATCGTTTAAAAAGGGCTACAAGTTTTTAGTATTTTAATTTACTTAAATAACCTTTCAAAATAAATACATTTGCTATTGTTGTTTTTAGTTATGCTCATTTTAGTAATTTTATACATTTTTTAAAAGCTCCATCTACTCTGCCAAACATCTAAATATATCTAAAAAACTACAGCTACCAGCTTCAAGCAACCAGCCACCAGCTTCCAGCTAGCAGCTAGTTTTTCGAAACATACCCTATATCTATATCTATATACTATATATAATACATAAGTAAAATGGCAAATTAAGACCTATGTTACAGGGGATTTATAATTTTCAATGCATAAGGTACATGTGTTTAAAGGGGCAAAGTAGTCTTTAAACTAATTAACTCACGTTCATTTGATTTCAACAAATGTAATTACAATTATGGTACATTAACTTTACTCAAATTTTGTTAATTTAAGAAATAATTACAACTTTGACTACTCATGTTTACCCACTTTTTACTCAACTTTACCCTTTTTATTTTAATCTTATATGTTTTATGAAAAACAATTAAAAAATCCGAGCATACCCGTTTAAATGGGCTTATGTTGGCAACAATTCAATATAAATTTTTTTTTTCAAATCAGATGGATGGTTTAAAATGTACAAGTTATTACTACATGAATGTACAAGTTTTTTAAGTGATAAATGTTTACATGTTGATGTTTCCATTAGTTACATATCTAACCTTTTATTTGTTTGATAAAAAAACATAAACAAACTTGTTATAATTTAAAAAGTTTTCCAATATGTCATATAATTACATACTTATCGATATATTCTACTATTTAATGTAAAACTTTGAGCCCTCATGTATATCCAAATATTACTCAACTTTATTCTTTTTTTTTTCATTTTATATGTTTCACAAAAATATGATTAATAGTATCCAAATTATATAAATATCAAAATAATCAAGATGAACTCGACTTTAAGATTTCAACTTTAATTTGGAGCTGAGCAGAGTCGGATTGGTGTAAAGTTCGAGTCAACCTAGCCTTGGCTCGCTACAACCTTAAAATGTTATTCCCCGCTACATCGTGCAGACACTCGACTAGTAACTTGTAAGTTATAACCGACTTTTAATTCTTTATTCACCTATTGAAAAAGTCACTTTTAATTCGTATTTAAATCAAATCTTGACCCACCGAATTAACTTGTCCCTCGCATGTTATTCTTCGGCCGTCCAAAATATTTATTCTAAGTGCCCATAAAAGTCATTCAAATGACAATAAAAGTCAAACAAAACTCACGATGAAATAAAACAACCACAAAGTTGTTAGATTGTAATCATTCTTGGTTTTACTAGTAAATTATATTGATTAACACATAATTTTGTTTTATATTCATTCTAATTGAATTCTTGATAGCGTTAGCATTTTACATAAGAGGAAAGTGTAACTCGCCACGTAACATACAAATTTAAAATTTTTATAAAAAGCGTTACTAAAATATGGATTTTGATCAAATTAACTAGTATTTTAACTTAATTTAAATAAAAAAAGAAACTGACACATACAAAGTAAAAGCTAAATGGAAAGTTGGATTTTAATAATCCTTATTAAAGTCTATTGCCGATAATAATCCATATTCAATTTATTCCTGGTGATAGTCCCAAATTTAATAAGTTTGGTCCTCAAAGGTCCGTCGTTAAAAAAACTTAGCGGGGTTAGTTTTATGCTGACGTGTAACCTGACTAGGACATGATGTGGATTTTAATTTCTTTTTTACATTTCTTTTAACTTGTTTAATTGATTACCTGGATATTACCACAATAAAAACCCCTCTTTTTGTACTTCATCTTTCAACACCCGATTACAATTAAAAAAAACCCTAAGTTTTCATCAACAAAGTTCTTCATCTCAAAATTCTTCAGCCATCATCATCCATCAGGTACGATAGTAAACTTCGATTTTAAAAAATAGTTTCTAAGTTGTATTTTTAAGTTTAATTCTAAACTCTACTCTTGCCTAATAGACTTGAGGTCATTATGGTTGTTCAAAAAAGTTTGTGCCTCAAAATGCATTTTAAATTGGCTCTTTAATAAATGATTCGAGTCAAGTTATCTTGTTTGTAAACAAGCCGAACTCAATTCAAGTTAAGCAAGTCAAGAATTTAATTTTTAAAACCCGATTCCATTTATCTAAAATCCCACGATATGTGTTCATAATGTCATAGCGTCATCTTCGAGGGCCCCTAACGCGTGCTCAGATAGCTAATGTGTCTCTCTAATGATTTGGGTCAATGGTTTCGTGACTTTCGTCCAGCACTTGACTCATTAGGTGAGCATTAACATCTCACCATTAGTGATGCGTTCGGTGTGCAACCACACTTAGACATCTTCATGTCTCTATCTTGTTGACGTTATTTTGGACAAATCATTAAAGGCAAGCGTTCAAGTAAAAACTTGGCAAAGCAATCTCCAAATTGTTCGTCCACTACATTCTCCCACCACCATAACCATGCAAGTTCTTGTGTATGTGCCTCGCATCTGCATTGCACACCGAGCAACAATGCTGACAACTCACATAAGTATTGGCTTTGGCAAAATGGACACTCATAAGAAAGGTGATCCAAGCGTGCATCGACTACCTTCACCTGAGATCATCTCAATCCTCAAATGGGTTGATCCATTACTCTCTTTAACGATTGAATGCTAGTTCTATATCTTGACCAATCTTCCCCCAATACCGGTTCAAGCAGGTTATCAAGCACGCAACCTGCGTTGCCGATAGACCATTGTTAGACTCGTGAGTAGCGATGCTTTCGGTAGCCAGGCACACATAGACCTGTTTCACATCTCTATCTTGCTGAGGCCGTCCCCAATGAAATGTAAACTAACCAGTAAGCACAAGCATTCAAGTACAAATTTTACAAAATTATCATCAAACCGTTGCCCCGGGATAATAGGCCCTCTAAATTAATTTGGTATTAACTTTTTTATTTAAAATTTTAAATATCAAATCCTAATATCAATATAAATGAGTTAGCTCGAGTCAGATCTCCCACCTCTTTTGGTGTGATAGTAAATATGTTGGTGTTACCTAACAAAGATTAGGGTTCAAGTCTCACAAGAAGAAAAAATAATAAAAAATGAAAATTAGTTGTTAAAAAAAAAGCTCAAGCTAGACGACTTAGCTTGATATCAAGTTTATAGGGTAAAACTTTTTAATTCTTTCTTACAAAAACTTTTATTTATGTAATGCTTTCAGTTTTTTCAGATGATCAAATAAGCCTTATTTCCTTATGATTAAAAAACTAATTATATATAGCTTTCATATGTTGTCGGGTTTCTAACGTTTTACTTATGAAATTGACTTTAAAATACTAAAGAAAAAGAAGCAAAATATTACGACAATTATTCCGACAAAAAAAAACTATATAATAGTCGAAAATTTATACGATGAAACCATTAGCTACCGACAACATTTTATGCGGTATTTATCTTCTTTTCTTTTTTTTCTTTTTCTTTTTTTTACTTTCTCAGATATGTATTTATTTATTCAATCGGCGGTACAAAATTTAAACTATATGCCATATGCCATAACATTGTCGGGTTTAGTTAAAACAAATTCACCAGATAAATTTATTAATAGTTACAAAGTTCAATAAATAGAAAACAAATAAATCATCAATAAATAGCAACTCAAAATAAAAAACTTCTACTTTAATCAACTAAAATTAATTTGATAACAGCATCTAATAACTTATAATTATTCACAATGCCGTTAAAAAAAACGTACTTATTCACAAAAGGCATAAAAAAAAATTGCCAGGCCAAACTAAACGGATTTAACACGTTTTAGATTCTAACAATTATATAAAGTCATCTAAACGGATTTAACACGTTTTAGATTCTAACAATTATATAAAGTCATCTTATTTGTCTAAAACCTGTTATAAAACTCTCAATCTAGAGATGATGTTTGTTTCGTAACTAATAATACGTAAAGGACCACTTAAATCGTATATTCATTTGTATCCGTTGTTTTGAATGTTATACAAAAGACGGTTATCTAATCATTTCTGTTTCTCTCTTTCACTGATTCTACTAGGTTATATATATTCTACCAGGCTAGTAATCTGTGTATTACACGAACTGTATAAAGATACTAGTTTGAGACATGTGTATTACACAGGTAATTGATGAAACTTTTGAAAGAGAAAATTATGATTTGTCTCCCTGTGCTTTAGTGGCAGTGAGTGTGGCACACAACGCGTATAATCGAACTGGACCCGTAAAGTGCTCCCGTCCATAAAGCATAGTGAGGTAAATCATAATTTTCTCATTTTAAAATTTAAACATTAAGAAATATACAATCAACAACGATATTATCATATATTGTTAATAATACAGTTACAACTTACATTAAAATTACAGGAATTACAAAAGAAACATTACGCAAATATTTATAAATAAGAAAATTTCCTTGTACACTACATTTTTGGCTGTAATTGTCAGATTACCTTGTTTATCAAAAGTCAAAATCTTTAGCACATGTCTGCTTGTAACTCTTGACAAGGCGGTGTATAGCTGTCCATGTGAGAACACAGGTTCTTTCAAGTAAATATATATATGTTGGTTATTTTTTTATTGAATTGGATACTTTTAATAATATTATACTAACAGAATTTTAATACAAAGTATAATACTAATTGACTTGAAAGATGATTGAGCATGATAAATTTGTTGTCACCAACTGATCTGTATTGAAATATTTCAAGTTTTTTTATTTATTACAGTTAAAAGTCATATAATCAAGGAGTATATGAAATAGTTGAAAGTATTACATAAGGAATGCAATTGGCAGGAATATGAAAAAGACTTACTAACATGTTTGCCATAGTTGTGAAAACGTTGATTACTATATGAGTTAGCAAAGTACCACATGGTGTGTCTTATATATAGTACTTAAAATATTAGATAAAGAATGCTTTAAACTTTGAATACTAATCCCGTGTGATTAGTGATTATTTAAGAAGAAGTTGCAATATTTAATTAAGTTGATATAACTCTATCTCTATAATTGTTTAAAACAATTTAAAAATCATGATTGTAGTTTTCAAAATAATGAAATAATTATAATTTATAGGAAACAATCATGGTAAATGAGTTGATCAGATTAAATAAAAAAGTCGTAATTATAGCTTGATCATATTAGACCATTGATTTATTCATTAAAAAAATCTACCTAAAATAATCTATTGATTTATATTTAGGGAAAATTGAAAAATCAAATCACTCACATTTATATTAGTTAAAAGTGTTAAATAATAAATATTTATAACTTGATACATATCCCTTGTGATTAGATAATTTCGTTTGAAAGTTGTTGAAATTTAAACACCAGTAAACCACGATTGTTTCCACACTTATATATGTATTAATAAGGAAAAAAACATAATTTAATACTTGATTTTAACGTTTAAAACTAATAATTATTCGTATGATTAGAATTTTAGCAAGAAAACCAAAGTGTAAGTTTCCAAAGTTTCAGCTAAAACTAATAATGGTTTTAATGTTTACCTAAAATTCTCTTAATTTTAAAAATTTTAAATAAAGTGATTTTAATAAAAATGTTAATCTTTACACATTAAGCAAAATATAAACAAAAATATAACTAATGAGAAAACAAACTAATAGTATCTTAATTATATAAAATAAAGATATATAATGAAAAGTTTTAAACAACTAGTAAATAGTGATTGTAGCTTTCCAAATAAACAAAGAATTCGAATTTTTAGGAAGCATGGTAAATGAGTTGATCATATTCAAATTTATGTTTTTAAAAAAATGTTAAAAAAGATGAGAATGAGCAAGGAAGTGACAAGTGGCACAAGTGAGTAGTCTTTTATTATAATAGTATATGTCAAGTAAAAGTTGATAATATAGTCTAACGTAGTAACGTACGTTATGTGATATAAATATTTTGTGGAAACAAACATGAAGCATGAATATGAAAAAATTACGTGTAAACACATATACACGTATTTACTAAATTAAAACGAAAAAAAAAAGTCCTCTTTTTTGCTTTGCATGGTTATTAAAGGCAACTTACCATTATTAAAATGTGAAAATTAAAACGTATTTATTTTCCATAACAACCATAAGAGTGATTATTTTTAGCAAGAGACAATTTCCCTAAAAAATGGAACCCACTATTAAAAATTCAAAAAGAAAAGAAAAATCCACCGAAACTTTATTTTATTTCATATTTTGAAATAAAAAAAAAATAGAATATCTTATATCTTGAGCTTCGTCCTATAAAAGAGTTCACACCTTTCTCGGTCTGAACTCCCTCACAAAATATCAACACAGAATAAAGATAAAGAATGGAGGAATTTGCATCTTTATGGAGTTATCAAGAGGTGGGTTCATGCATTCTTGAATTCTTATATGTTTCTATATTTTTCACAAGATATTTTAGCTCAAATTCCATTATTTATTTGCTGGGATTTTGCTAATTTGTCAATTACTAGCATTTCTTGAGAATTTTTATTAGTTTTTTATGATCCATAATAAAAATGGATTTATCAAGATTAATCTTGGATGGAGTTGTGCTAATATGTCAATCAAATGGCATTTCTAGTCAAGTTGAATATAACATTGTGATATTTTTCCACATATTTGTATGCTATTTCTATCCCATTTGAAACTGTTTAAATTGTTCTTTTATTATAATAATCCGTACTTTTAATATGATCATTGACACTACTAACTCTCATTTTCTTTGTCAATAACAATCACGTTGGATAAAGATTGTTTTTGAAGACAAATTAGAAAACAATATGGATAATAATTGGTTAAGGAATTATAATTTAGTTTATTAAAATCAATATTTTCAAAACTTAAATTACTGTAATTGGCAAGTTTTTTGCTTTTTTTCCCCCACTATTTTCCTTTGGAACTTCTTTTCTAATTTCCTATCAATTTTCCTGTTCTTGTGTGTTATCAACAAACAGTCTTTGTGACATTTTATGTCTTTGTTAACGTTGATTTCTCTTACCCGTTTCATAGTATTAAATAACAATTCATACTTTAATCATAAACATCAATTTCATTTAACCATCAAACTTAATTGTTTTTTAATAATAATTGATCTAACTAATTTGAGTTTTTGATATTGCAGAATGTTGATGAACTTAAACAAAAGCTTGTTTACACAACACTTGAATTAGAAGCCGTAAAAGCCAAAAGCCACGAAGAAATGAAAAAAAAAATGGAATTGACGAAACAGTTATTACAGTCACTAAAGATTGTTTGTCAAGAAAGAGACGAAGCAAAAGACCAACTTCAAAAGCTACTAAACAAGATTATGCCGTCAAATGACCATTTGATCCGTAATAATCAAGTCCCGTTAATGACGCCTGTGAAGACAAATTCAAGTACTACCGAATCAAATAGTGTTTCCGAGCCTCATAATCGTAGCTCGTCTCCTGTTGAATCACCTTTCAATCCCATTTCGTCTCCCGAGTTTTTGAATATTAATGATCAAAATGGTTTGGTGAATGTGATCAAACTACTTTAGTGATGGAGGGTATGATTAAAGGCAAGGCTTTGCCACAAAAGGGTAATTTGCTGGAAGCAGTAGTGGAAGCGGGCCCGCTTCTGCAGACATTGCTACTATCGGGCCCACTTCCCACATGGCGGAATCCGCCATCATTAAAGACGTTTCACATCTCATCAATGACGACTGCAGTGGATCACGTCACTACAACCCAAAAAGTAGATGTCGGGGATCATAATAAGTTGAGATCACCGATGATGGCGTTGAAGCAATCGCAACCGTATGCTAAAATGGCTTGTGGGAGTTCTTCTCATATGATGTTTGGCATGGATGGTGGCGGTGGTAGTGGCGATCTTTTACGTTTTGGCGAGGTTAATTTCGCTAGTAATGTTCATGGGGGGATGGTGGCAGCTTGGCCTAGTGCTAGTAATTTAGGCACAAATGGAAAGAAGCAAAGGTTACATTAAGATACCAAATTTTATTTTTCTTTTTATTTATTTTTAATTTTTAATGTGTAGGGGTGCGCGTTATTTGGTCGGAACCACCCAACCCAAGTGACCGGGCCAGTTGGGCCTGGGTTTTATATTTGAGCAGTTTTTGGTTTCGGGCTCGGGCCAGAAGCGAATGCAAACATAATGTGTATAAACACTATATATTGATTATAGTCCAAACATTTAAAAAAATGATATGTTTGGGCTGACTAAAGGTCAGGTATATCAGACCCATATATATGGCCCATTTTTGTTCTCTTAGTTTCTAAGTACCTCCTATTTTCGTCTGTAATTGGGGTCATTACCGGGACCCGTTCCACGATCGCCAGCCCGTAGCCCTTGAGCCCGGTAAACTTAGCCGGGTTGTTTGTCATTAGGCGCATCGTTTGAACTCCAATGTCTCGTAACATCTGCCCAATACAAAATCATAAAATGAACAAAAGGTGTTAACGGGCCGGGCCAACATGACCTATATAAATGCCGATCTGTTTAGATGTCTAACCTGGGCTCCAATCCCATATTCGCGTGCATCGGGAGCAAACCCGAGTTCTAGATTGGCTTCAACGGTGTCATGTCCGAGATCTTGCAAGTTATAGGCCCGTAACTTGTGCCCCAAGCCTATACCTCTACCTTCGTGTCCACGAAGATAGATAAGGACTCCTCGTCCGGTGTCCTCGATGATTTCCATGGCTAATGATAACTGATTACCACAATCGCATCGACCTGACCCGAATATGTCGCCAGTCAAACATTCTGAGTGGACCCGTACCAACACATCGAGCCCGTTCCCTATGTCCCCCTATACACCATGGAATTTTAAGTAGATGTATGTAAAAATTTCAGCCCGTTTACTTTTGAGCGGGCCGATCATGTAATGTATATGTTTTATCTCTAATATTGTTTAAAATAAAATTAACCTTAACGGGCCGAAATCATCCGATAAGTACCTTTACAACGGCTATATGTTCGGTTCCGTCTAGTTTGTTTTGATAGCAATGAGCTTCAAACAAACCCCACCGCGTAGGTAGCCTAGAAACCGAGATTTTTTCGACTAGTCTCTCCCGCTTCCTTCGATATCTACAATGTGAAGAAAACCGTCAAGATTTATTACATAAACTAATGGTTAACTCACTATTGATTACCCGAAAGAACTTACCTAATCAAATCCGTGATCAAAACAATGGGGATATTGTGATCACGTGCTAATGTTTTTAACCGGTCCAACGGCGTGATAGATCCGTCCTCTGGGTTCACAATAGTCGAAAGAACCGAAACCGGATCCAAACCCGCAAGTGTCACAAGATCCACTGAAGCCTCAGTATGGCCCGCCCGTCTTAGAACCCCGCCGGGCCTGTATTTCAACGGAAACACATGGCCAGGCCTTCTAAAACTTGTGGGCCCCGAGGCCCGTGAAGCTAAAGCAAGTATCGTCTTCGCTCTATCCGAAGCCGATACACCCGTGGACGTATCAATAGAGTCCTTATAAAAATAATGCAATGTGAATAATAATAATTAATAATTAATAGTATTCTTAAATAATTTTAAAAAAATGTACCACGGTGACAGTGAAAGATGGAGCCGTTGAGTTTTCATTTTCCGGTGACATTAACGGAAGGTTTAATCTTTCAAGATCTTCTGACGTCATGCCGACGGATATTATACCGGAGCCATGTCTCATGACAAACCCGATGATTTCCGGTGACGTGAAACTCGCCGGAAACACAACGTTACCTTCGATATCGCCGTTTTCATCATCAACAACTATCACGAACTTTAAATAAATGCAATAGCAGTAAATAAGTTAAATGTATACTGAAGAAACGCGGATCGACTCACTGGTAGACGATCTACTTTCCTCGGGTTTGATTATGCTATTTCACCGATGGTTTCTCTTGGATCTGATGGATCTGGGTTCTTCCACCATCAAAATGAACAGCACCGTAAACTTACCCCTCAGAAAGGGACAGAGGGGTCCTCTTTGGGGTAACCCTCCGGTGTGAGAATAAGTGTATGTAGGAGAAGATAATAATATGAGAGTAAGGAATATGGAGTGTATTGCTTAATAGCTGAATACTCTGTAATTGTGTGTTATTGGATGTTATTGAATGTGTCCTTCCTTGTGAAGTTGATGTGGTATTTATAGTGCTAGGGTTTCCAATGATTGGGCTCAGACCTAATCAGGGCCTTGCTGGCCTCCTCCAATTGCTTTGCGCCACGTGTCCTTGGGGACACCTGGTGCTTTTTCATTGGTTATAATCACGTGGTAGCACATGGGTTATGCTGAGTTGTCCACCTTTCATTGGCAGTTGTCAACATCAGCATATTCTTATTCCTTAAAAAGATACCTTCTGGAAGGTTGTCTGACGTGCACAATCATGGTTGCCCTAATCCTGATTTGGATAAGGACGAGGTTGATTATGTGCATGTGTGATATGCGCCAATCATGAGGATGCGCGAGGTCTTCTCTTTATTCTCACGCGCAGATGTTTCATGCGCAGATGTGATATGCACGATCATGTGATATGCGCCACGCGCTGATGCGCCACGCGCAAATGTGATATGCGTGAGCATATGTGATGCGTGAGCATATGTGATGCGTGAGCATATGTGGTACCTGGGCATATGATGCCTGAGCATGTGATGCCTGAGCATGTGATGCATGAGCATGTGATCCATGAGCATATTTGATATGCGTGAGCATATGTGATATGCGCCATGCGCATAGGTTTTGGCTTTGCGCCTTCATAATGTCTTGATTTCAAGCCTCTTGTCTATATCTTGTGGGTTGACCCGCCTCGCTCGGTGTTGAGGCGGGTGCATACCTCTTCAAGCCCCCCCAGTCTAATGTGTGTCTTGTCTCGCGCGAGCGAGGTAAGATAGATATTAGACTTAATAGTTTGCTCTTTTAGTAGGGGTTTGTCTTTTTCTTCTTATTATTCATCGTTGCGCGAAATTCTATCACTTTGAAAACGAATCGTCCCTGCACGTGGTTGGTTGTTGCTGACATGTGTCAGTGATGGAGACGTGTCAGGCCTTTCGTGTGCTCGAGGTGCTACAGTTGCCTTTCGTGTCCCCTCACATGCTGTCAGGGACACGTGTCGCGCATGCGTTGGTCCGTTCCTGCGAGTGGTGGCGCGTGAACTCTGGCAGCAGCCGTATAGTTTCCTTTCGTGTCCCCTCACACAGTGTCAGAGACACGTGTCGCGCTCTCGTTGGCTTAAACCTGCGAGTGGGGGCGCATGAAGTCCGATCAGCACCAATATTTCTCTCTCCTGGGCCTATAAAAGCCAGCCCTTAGAGTTTTTTTATCCTTCATCTTCTTGTTTAATATTCAGAGCTCTTTTCTTTCTTTGTATTCCGATTACCTTTGTTCTGCTTCCAGATATCTGTTCTTCAGAAGCATCCTTTGTTCGTTGTCACAGTTGTATGTCTGATAGCTCAGACAACACAATCTCCCCCATTCATTGCCGTAGAAAATCGTTAGTAATGTCTACATTGAAGAAGACCGGCAAGGGGAAGAAGGCTGCTAAGGCCTCATCGGAGGAGGTAGGGAGGACCAAGGCCGTGAAGAAGTGGAATGAAATCCCCTGCAAACTGAGGCAGGCTGATCTTGACAGCCTTATCGCCTCTCAGGGTTTTCTCCCTGTGTTTGGCTGCATGTTGCCTGGGGCCGGGCAAACGGCGGCGGACCCGCCTACCGGCTATATATCCCTTGACTGCCATTTTTTCACCCACTGCAACCTTCGTCTTCCGATGACAAGGTTTGTGGGTGCGGTGCTTAAGTTTTATGGGATTCATATATCCCAAGTCCATCCGTTTGGACTCGTGCGCATGACTCACTTTGAGTTCATGTGCAAATCTCAGCGCAAGGAGCCCACCCCTAGGCGCTTTCAGTTTTTTTACAAGCCCAAGATCCAAGATTCTTGGTTCTCATTTATTCCTCGCAGTCAGAAGGTGAAGTGCTCCACTGTTTCATTCAAGAGCCTTCATGACTGGTCTGAGAGGTTTTTTTACATCAGGGCTGGTGTGATCCCCATCCGCATGACGATGCGCGTAATCTCTTCTGCGCCTGCGGATGTGGGTGTCTTCAAGAACCCAACTGGCGCCTGGGTTAAAAAGTTGACCGCCGAACCATCCCCCGCCAAGAAAATTTGTGAGGAGGCGCTGGTGGGGGTGGGTATGAGCAGAAGGTGGGCTGACAGCGCGACTGAGCCCGTGATCCAAGTTGACGGCTTGTGTAAGTTAATTTCATTGCCTTACTTCTGCGCGAATATGATTCTTTTTGCTGATATCATTTGACTTGTTTTGTGCAGTCGTCAAGGAGTATGTCCACGCCGCCTATGATGAGCATATGGAGGGTGGCTCCGTCGCGCTGGGCGCTGGGGAGGTTGGCTTCCCCGATCGCTTTGATGACATGTTCATCCCTGTTGATCTGGGATTTGTCTTTGACAGCGATGCGCCTGGTAAGCCTTTGTACTTATGCATTTTCCTTTATAATACCAAATTTTGCTAACACTTCTGTTGCGTGTATTGTAGATGCGCTCGAAAACTACGAGCTGGAGCTCGCGGAAGAGGAGGAGGAGGAGGAGGAGGAGGCGCCCCAACTAAAGCGTAAAGCTAAGGGGAAAACTGGCGCAGGGGCCAGTAAGAAACAGAAGAAAGATGTTGCCCCTGTTGTTCAGGATCCTCCTACTCAGGCGGGGGGATTTGAGAAAACCCAGGAGTTTCCCTCCAAGTTTCCTTTGTCTTCCCTGCCTCAAAAAGTGGGCAGACCTCCTGTCCACACGAGGTATGGTGCTACTACCTCCTCCCTTCGCGCGGTGGAAAAGGGAAGCGGCGTTGCGCCTTCGACAGGTATACTTTGCTTATCTTTTACTGTTCTTTGAGCGCGATTCTGATAGAATTGCTGATGAATCTTTGCTCACTCAAATAGAAAAGTCAGCGCCAGCCCCACGAGAAGGCTCCGCCGCGAAACCTCGTGGCGCTGCAGGGCTGGCGCGGCTGCCGTCGGAGTCTTCCACTTCAAACTCCTCATCCTCCTCGGAAACAGGCCTTTTCTCCTGCGACCTAGAACCAAAATCGGTCTCGCGAGGAGGGCTGTGCGCAGGAGGAGGTGAGGGAGGTCTCGACGCCGCCAGGTCGGCGCGTAAAACGGCCTCCTGCTCCTTAGTAATCCCGATGAGGGGAGATTCATCGCTTGCAGGAGTAGGAGCAGAGGCAACGGCGCTGGCACCGGCGCCAGGAGTGCCGCCAGCAGCTTGTGCGCCAGCTACTGCTTCTATGAAAAAATTAAAATGATTGCGCTTGAGGTTATTATGTCAGCAATAGTATCACTACCCATGATTAATTAAAATGATTGGTGCCTCCAAATTTGGATATAATCAACATGCTTTTTTACGTATTTTTTTTTTTATTTTACGTATTTTTTTTAGAAATTATGAATATTCATTTTGAAAGGTATATACGTGAGACAAAATCTACTAAATGAATCTTAATCTATTTATTTTAAATACCCTACTATAACCTATAACCATATCGTGGTCTCGTTTTATAATACCTCGGGAGCTAATGAAACTATTTTAGTAAAATTGAACTGTCTCAATTCTCGGGCAATCGCACCAAAAACTCGAGTTCCTTTTGGATTTCCTTCTTGATCAATCACAACTGCAGCATTGTCATCATATCGTATTATCATACCGTTGTCACGTTTAAGTTCTTTACAAGTACGTACAATTACAGCTCTGACCACTTCTGATCTTTCTAGAGGCATGTTTGGAACTGCGTCTTTGATCACAGCAACAATAACGTCACCAATATGAGCATATCGACGATTGCTAGCTCCTATGATTCGAATACACATCAATTCTCGAGCCCCGCTGTTATCTGCTACATTCAAATGGGTCTGAGGTTGAATCATATCATTTTATTTTATTTATTTTTTTTTGATCTGTTTTTTACAATACAAAGTTCGAAGAAAAAAAGAAATATTATTTGTTCAAAAAAAGAAACCTGCACCCGCTATTTTTAAGGCCTATTTCTTTTTTATCCCGAAATAATGAATTGAGCTCGTATAGGCATTTTAGACGCTGCTATTGAAATAGCCCTTCTGGCTATATTTTCTGTTACTCCACCCATTTCATAAAGGATTCGACCTGGTTTAACAACAGCTACCCAATATTCGGGAGAGCCTTTACCTGAACCCATACGTGTTTCAGCGGGCCTTACTGTAACTGGTTTATCTGGAAATATACGGACCCATATTTTTCCACCGCGACGTGCATTTCGTGTCATTGCTCGTCGACCCGCTTCTATTTGTCTAGATGTGATCCAAGCGGGTTCAAGTGCCTGAAGAGCGTATTTACCAAAACAAATAGTATTACCTCGATAAGACATTCCCTTCATTCTTCCTCTATGTTGTTTACGGAATCTGGTTCTTTTGGGGTTATAGTTGATGGTTTTTTTTGAATTCCATCTCTACTACAGAACCGGACGTGAGAGTTTCTTCTCATCCAGCTCCTCGCGAATAAATCAATTCAAATTCAAGATTTTGAATTCAATTCAGATAGAAAATAATTTGAATTAACTTTAATAATTAATATACTGAATCATGGATTTCATTTAATCTAGATTAAATATATTATTAATTTGTATATCTTGTTTTTATCGATAACTAAATATAAATATATTAAATAACTATTTTTTCTTATATTTATCTATTTTTTATTTATCTATTTTAGAATGTTTTATAATGTTAAAAGAATGTTTTATAATGTTAAAACAAATCTTTCTTTTGTTTTACTCTTTATCGTATTGGATTGACCCAATTTTAGCAATCCAAGAAAATAAAGTTTTCGCGGGCGAATATTTACTCTTTCAATTTCTATTTCAGTTCTCTCATTAGTTCATAATTTTTCCGAATAGATGAATTGGTCTCTGGCCGGTTCCGCCATCCCGATCAATGAATCATTCGAATTCTTTTTCACTAAAATCTTTTGAATTCACAGGTTCCATCGTTCCCATCGCTTCTTAATTAATGGTTAGGTCTGAATTCTACAACGGAGCTATTAGTTTTTGAGTCAATATTCTTAGTCTTTATTGGCTCGAAGCTCTTTATTTTTTGTTCGATGAGCAAGATCCATTTAATGATGAATCCGTATTGATGCTTTATTACGCAGATTTTTTCTGAGATGACTCATAGACCTTACATATTGGAATTCTATATCTATATCATCAATATTCTTTATTCTTTTTCTTTCTTTCTCTCATCCTTCCATTTATCCATACCCTTTCTTTTTGATTTCGATTGACAACTTAGAAATTTTTTTAATAAAAAAGATTTCAGTTGCTACAACAATATGACCAATATATCATATCTTGACTGGTTCTTTGGATCCAGATAATACGAACTGATGAGTTGGTTATTACTTCTATAGTTATTTGTTTATACTATGAGGCTGGTTTTTTATACTAACCCTCAAAAAACCAACGAGTCACACACTAAGCATAGCAATTTTATCAAAAGATTCATTGAATTTTTATTAAACTCTATAGAATTATAATTGTTCGTTTTTTTTATTGAACATAAAAAAAAGAATAAACGAATTTATCATTTTTTGTTCCATCGCTGGATAGAATGCAAAGGGAAATAAAGGTTTATTATCCACCTTTTATAAATATCCAAATTTTTATGCCTAATACCCCATAGATTGTTCGAACTGTATATGAACAATAATCAATTTTAGCTCGAATGGTTTGTAGTGGAACCCTACCCTCTCTGATCCATTCAACACGCGCAATTTCTTTTCCGTCGATACGTCCTGCAATTTGCACTTGAATTCCTTTTGTATCTGCTTGTTCAGTTAATTCTATAGCCTTTTTCATCGCTTTGCGAAAAGAAACTCTATTTTTTAATTGTCCGGCTATAAATTCTGCAAGAATATTAGGGTTGATCAACCTCAAGCGCAACAAGATGCCGAGGCTGCGCCGGAGGTCGCTTCGAAGTCCCCTGTCCTACCCTCTAAAAAGGGTAGAATGGACTTCATGGCGATGTTTGCCTCGCGAACGGAGTTGCGCCAAGGTACGTATTGGGACTTTATTTTTTTCCTGACTTTCTTTTAGATCAAGTCATGAACCATTTCTTGTTGTTGATTTTTTCATAGAAGTCGTAGCTGGCGCACAAGCTGCTGGCGGCACTCCTGGCGCCGGTGCCAGCGCCGTTGCCTCTGCTCCTGCTCCTGCAAGCGATGAATCTCCCCTCATCGGGATTACTAAGGAGCAGGAGGCCGTTTTACGCGCCGACCTGGCGGCGTCGAGACCTCCCTTACCTCCTCCTGCGCACAGCCCTCCTCGCGAGACCGATTTTGGTTCTAGGTCGCAGGAGAAAAGGCCTGTTTCCGAGGAGGATGAGGAGTTTGAAGTGGAAGACTCCGACGGCGGCCGCGCCAGCCCTGCAGCGCCACGAGGTTTCGCGGCGGAGCCTTCTCGTGGGGCTGGTGCTGACTTTTCTGCTTCATCCCCGCAGGTATAGGTTCTTTTTTGCTCCGCTGCGCGGACTTCCATCTTAGTGTTTTGATGACTTAGATAATTACTTTGCTTTTGCAGGAAGCCGATCACATTTACCGCCCGAGATGGAATATTACTGAAGACAGCACATTTCAGTCCATGGGTGTGTGTGCGGAATTCTGGGCTCATGCTGTGCCTCCAGCTGAAAGGAGGTTTAAGGAGGACCGCGCTCGCGATGACTTGCTCAACGATCATCTGTTTGCTGGGTCGGCCTTCTTTGCTGCCTCCCAAGAGCTTCGCTATGATTACGTAAAGGTACGTGATGCTCTTGCGGAAGCGAAGCAAGAGGCTAAAGTGTCTGCTTGGCATCTTTCTGATGCTCGAGAGAGAGCTGAGAAGCTCCAAGCAGAGCTCAGTGAGAACAGAGCAAGTGCCAACAGCGCCTTCGTGAAGCGCGGACATGAGCTTCAGGCTGCGCGGGAGAAGTTACAGGCGGCGGAGGCGGACGCGGACAAGTACGCGCGCAGAGCGCGCGACTTGGAGCTGGAGGCGAAGGCGTGTGACCAAGCTCTTGTCCAGTCTATAACTGAAAAATCATCACTGGAGAGTGAGGTTGCGCGCCTGAAGAAGGAGCTGGCGGCCGCGCAGGCCGAGAAGGATGAAGCCTTGGCGATGGCAGCGTCTAGCCAGGAAGCACTTGATTCTGCGCGGGCGGAAAAGGAAGAAGCCTTGGCGGCAGCAGCGTCCGACAAAGAGGAGCTAAAACAGACTAAGGAAACTGTTGAGCTGTTAAACTCTCAGATTCCTGCCCTCGAGACGACTGTTTCTTCTCTCGCGCAGGATCGCCAATGGCTAGTCTCACAGGGTATGACTCGTTGCGCTTATGCGATGAAATATTCAGACGAGTTTCAGGCCCTTGTGATGGATTGCAACGCTGCCGCGCGCTTGGTTGGTCGAGCTGAAGGGTTTAAGGATGGCTATGAATATGGGATGTTGAAGAAGAACCCATCCGAATACCCTTATCAGAGCGACGTTGCCTGCGCGGACATGGCCGCGATGGGGGAGAAGTATTTGAATACTCCCATTCCCATCCTTGGGCAGGTATTTTAACTTTAATGAGATTACTTTGATTTATTTTCCAAGTATTTTTGTACTCATATTTTTGACTATGATTTGCAGATATCCGCGCTTGCTGACCAGCCCGACCTCCGCGCGCTAAAGAAATTGCTTGACGAGTGCGAAGGGGCTGGTGGCGGCGATGATTGCGCTGGGAATGCTGCTCCTGCTAGCGGCTCTGGCGTGGCCAAAGGATCTGCTCCTGACACTATTGTGACAGAAGACTCCATTCAGGATGAACAACTTGACTATGGTCAGTTTGGAGATGACGAGGAGCAGGCTGCGCCAGATGCTGAGGGCGGTGATGAGGATGATGAAGAGGCTGACGTCGACGTGGAGACTTGAGAAGCCCTTCATGTTTTTTGTTTTTTATTTGTAGTTTGTATCTCATCATCTTGTATTCTTGTAAATTTCAATGTTTTGGAATGAAATTTTGTTTTTCCCTTCTTCGCATCTTGCGCATTCCCCTTTCATCTCTTTATATTGCATGTTTGCTAGTTGAATATAAGATATGCTTGCACGTTGAAATAAGAACAAGGTTGTAAGGAAATTATTATACTTAGTCCTTGTCATATTGTAAGTGATTTTGCCATATCTTGATTATGTTGACACGTGCCTTGGCGTTTTCATTATTCCTCTTTTGCGCGACGTTATCGCGCATTTATTATATGGAATTATTCGTTTTTTCGCCTTTACGTATCAATGTGTTGCTCAGATATCCATTACAATTGCATGCGCGACCTCGACCTGAAACCTTAACAACTATGTTTTGGCATTTGTTTTGCCTTAGTTGTGTTTAGGTATTTTTATGGTCAGGCTGCGCAGTATGTAGGATGGATGTTGTGAGTGATTTGAGCTAAGGCTCACATTATTGGGCTAAGGCCCTGACGTTTTAGAGTTAAGACTCCTTAACGCGTTTGAGCTTGAAGCTCGCGCATGTATGTTTTACTTCGTTTTATTTCGTTTTGATGTCATTACAATGTTGTCATATTGCTCAAAATTAATAAAGGGAAGTGTGAAACATGTATGCAAAAGGTAATATAATTGGGCTAAGGCCCTGACGTTTTAGAGTTAAGACTCGTTAACGCGTTTGAGCTTTATGCTCGCGCATGTATGTTTTACTTCGTTTTATTTCGTTTTGATGTCAATACAATGTTGTCATATTGCTCAAAATTAATAAAGGGAAGTGTGAAACATGTATGCAAAAGGTGATAGAATCCACATTAAGAGAAGATAGCGCGTATCATTATTCATAATGGCTTAAAAAGCCTTGATTACAAACTTGACATTTTTTACATGAAACATTTTCTAAGCTGTGCTGCGTTCCATGCGCGCGGGATCTTCTTTCCATTCAAATCTTTTAAGGCGTATGCGCCTTTTCCCAATTCTTCCAAGACTTGATAAGGTCCCTCCCAATTGGGGGACATTTTTCCCGGAGGTATCGCGCGGCTAGCCTCATTGTTTCGCAGGACAAAATCATTTTTTTTGAAGTGGCATTCTTTCACGCGCTGGTTGTAATATTTTTTCAGTTTTTTCTTGTACTTGGCCTCACTGATGATAGCCGCCTCTCTGCGCCCTTCAAGTAAGTTGAGATCCAACCTTCTTTCGCGCTCGTTATCAATCTTGCTCATCATGAGCACTCTATGGGATGGGCATCCAATTTCTGCTGGAATCATTGCCTCTGTTCCATAGGTTAGGCTGAACGGGGATTCGCCATTGCTGGTTTTGCTTAATGTCCTGTGTGCCCACAGGACATTAGGTAGCTCTTCGACCCAAGAATGGGATTCTCCCTCTAACCTTTTCTTCAGCCCATTCAGCAAGCTTTGGTTAGCGCGTTCCACTTGGCCATTCCCCTGAGGGTGATAAACTGAAGTGAAAATTTGGTTGATGCGCAACTCCTTGAGCCAGCTGGATATCTTCTTGTCAGTGAATTGCTTGCCATTATCGCTCACAATTTCCATGGGCAAGCCAAAACGGCATATGATGTGGCTCCAGATAAACTGCTTCATCGCTTCGGCTGTGATTTTTGCTAGTGGCTTGGCTTCAACCCATTTTGTGAAATAGTCTACTGCCACTACCAAAAATTTTACTCGCCCTTGCGCTTGCGGAAGGGGACCCACAATGTCGATTGCCCATTTGTGGAAAGGCCATGCGGAGGTCACTGGAATCAAGTTGTTCTTTGGCCGCATGGTGTTTGGCGCATAGCTCTGACATGCTTTGCATTTTTGGATCTCTTTCAGAGCGTCCAAGTACATGCCTGGCCAATAGTAACCGGCGCTCATTGCCTTGGCAACCACCATGCGCGGGCCAGCGTGTATTCCACAGATTCCTTCGTGTATCTCTCTGATCACATAGCTTGCTTCTTCAGCATCTAGGCATTTCATGAGCGGCCCAAGATAAGAGCGTCGATATAATGTGCCATCAAGGAGTTCATAGTTCTGCGACTTGTGTCTTATCTTCCTCGCCTGTGCGCGATCGTCAGGTACCTTTCCCTCCTTCAAGAATTCCATTATTGGAGTTATCCATGATAAAGGGGTTGTATGAGTTACAAGGACAGACTTCGCTACCACCGACGGGTTGGTCATTACTTCTACCCTGACATCTTTGCCAAAGTGATCGAAACTGGTTGATGCCATCTTACTCAGCGCGTCTGCAGATTTGTTTTCACTGCGCGGAATATGAATGATTCTGAAGCAGTCAAATTGCTCGATGAGCTTTTTCGCCTGCTCTAGATATAGAGGCATGGTGTTCTCCTTGGCATCATAAAGGCCATTGACCTGTGCTGCTACCAAGTATGAATCAACATGGGCCTCTAGCTTTTTAACTCCGAATTTGTGCGCGATGCGCAGCCCAGCCAGCAGGGCTTCATACTCAGCCTCATTGTTGGTGCTCTTGAAGTCCAACCTGATGGCATAAGTATATTCATGATTCTCTGGATCCACCAGTTTGAGACCTGCGCCGGACCCTTCGTTGTTTGAAGCTCCGTCAGTGAACAATCTCCAAACATTTTCTTCATCATTGGCTCGCGGAGGGTCGACCTCGCGCTGAGCCTCTTCAACTCTTCCTTCGGGGATTTCTGCGATGAAATCAGCTAAAACTTGCCCCTTTATTGCTGGACGGGGCTTATAGGCGATCGTGTGTTCACCTAATTCCAGGGCCCATTTTGTCAGCCTTCCCGAGAGCGCGGGGCGGCGCAAGACTTGCTGGATGTTGTAACCAGTAAGTACTTCAATGGGATGACCATTGAAATATCTATGAAGCTTGCGCGACGCGTGTGTTAGTGACAAAACTAACTTCTCCATGATTGAGTAGCGCGTCTCAGGATCTGTCAGCACCCGACTCACATAGTATATTGGCGTTTGGATTCCCTAGCGATCCACCAACAATACTGCGCCGATGGCGCGCTCTCCTGCTGATAGGTACAATGTCAAAGTTTCACCAGGAAGCGGAGCTGTGAGCGCGGGCAGATTTATCGAACATTCTTTTATCTCACTGAAAGCTTGCTCAGCCTCAGGAGTCCATTTGAATTGGCTTTTCTTTAAGCAATTCCTCAATGTGTTGACAAATGGGGTAGATTTGCTTGCATGGTTCGCTAGGAACCTGTTGATTGAAACCAATCTACCATTCAGCTTCTGGACTTCTTTCATGGTGGATGGCGAGGGCATGTCCAGGATGGCCTCCACCTTTTCTGGGTTCACCTTGAAACCATCCTTGGTAACCATTACACCTAGAAATTTTCCCTCTTGTACGCCGAAAGTGCATTTGCTCGGATTGAGCTTCATGTTAACTTCCTTTAGGCGCCCAAGGGTTTCCTCGATGTCTTTGAGCATTTGTTTCTCCTCCCTGCTCTTGATCACCAAATCATCCACATAGACTTCTAGGTTTCTTCCAATTTGCTCGCTGAAAACGGCATCCATAAGTCTTTGGTAGGTGGCGCCCGCATTCTTCAAACCAAAGGGCATTTTTGTGTAACAAAAAACACCCTTGTCGGTTCTGAAGGCGGTCTTGTCCTCATCTTGTGGTGCCATTTGAATCTGGTGATAGCCCTTGTAGGCATCCAGGAAACATTTGAGCTTGAATGGCGCCACGGAGTCCACCTTTGCGTCGATGTTTGGGAGGGGATAACAATCCTTTGGGCATGCTTTGTTGAGGTCCTTGAAGTCAATGCACATCCTCCATGACCCGTTACTTTTCTTTACCATCACAGGATTGGCTACCCATGTCTGGTATCGTATCGGGCGGATGATGCTTGCGCGCAGTAGATCCTCAACCTGCTCATTCATGGCCCTCGCTTTCTCATCCCCCATGACTCTCTTCTTTTGAGCAATTGGCTCTACAGACTTGAACGTGTTGAGAGAATGTTGTGCCAGGTCTCGCGGAACCCCAGTCATATCAGAGTGTTGCCACGCGAAGACCGACATATATGCCATGAGCAATCTTTTCATTCTCAACCTCGCGTCGTCTGATATCGTTGCGCCAATTGTGATCTTCTGCTCCGGGAATTTTGGGTTGAGAATCCATTCCTCTGGCGCGTTGTCTGCCATTGGAAGTTTCATTCTCCCTTCACGCGGAGTATTTGTCATTGCACACAAATGATCTCGGTATACAAAAGTTACACCTGTTGGTGTTGGGAACCCCAACGCGCCGTGCGCTGGCGACGGTATGGCGTTAAATTGGGCAATCGTTCCTCTACCCAAGATCATATTGTGGCAAGAAGTGGTGGGCAAGACCAAGAAGTTGACAACTTCGGCTCGCTTGTGTTTCTCATCCCCCATAGTTAGCTCAAATTGTATTTGACCTAGGGGGTGAATGATTTCATTTAACACACCAGAGATTGGTGCATTCACAATTTCAAGCCTTGCTTGGTCTGCCGGATCCAGTTTTCTGAAACATTGCTCATACATGATGTCTGATTCGCTGCCAGTGTCCACCAGGACTTTTGACACTTCGTAATGAGCAATGTGTGTAGTGATGACAAGAGGACTGCTGATAGAAGGGCCTCCCCTGATTCTTGGGAAGATTACTTGTTGCTCGCGCCAATCTCCTTGGATTTGCGCGCTTCTCTTTCTTGATGTTTGCCCTTGCCTTCCTCCCTCGGCTACACAGATTCTTTTGTACTTTTTGCTGGCAGAGGCTGCTTCTGGTTGTTCACTTTCTGGTCTTGGGTTTTTCACCAGGTGAGCCAGCTTGCCTGATTTCACATCTTTTTCAATTGCATCCTTCAAGTGATGGCATGCATCAGTGTTGTGTCCCGTGGACTTGTGAAACTCGCAGTACTTGCCACTATTTGATGGTCCCTTGTAGTGTAGTGGCTTGGGGCTTTTGAACTAGACATTCTCAGTGCTTAACACTTGTGAAGGTGTTTTAGTGAGGGGAGTCCAGATTCTTGGCAGAGGTCTGCTAGGATCTCTGCCGCCTTCCCTCTTGTCACCCTCCCCGCGATTACGAACGTCTTTTTGGGGCTGGGGTGAACTTGGTTGCGCCTGTTTTTCTGCGGAAGAAAAACTGGTTGATTGCAACCTGGACCATACAGTGTTCTGTTTGCCCCTTCTTTCGCTGCTGCGCGGTGCCTCTGCTTGATGCCCTCTTTCTCTCGCTCTATCTTGGGCAATCTGTTTTTCATTTCTCGCGAAGACTCGCGATGCTTCCATTAACTTGGCCCAAGTGGTGGGCATGCCATCTCTGCTTACGAGAGCTCGGCGGAGTTGATCACTGCGCGCGCCTTGTATAAAGGCCACACGCAATAGTTGTTCAGTGATACCTCCGATTGCCAGAGACTCCTGATTGAAACTAGTGATGTAGTCTTCAATCGTTTCATCATTCCTGCGCACGCAGTGCATGATGTCATCAGGGTCGCGCGTGTGTCTGCGCTGTTGTACGAAGTGAGCTTGGAACTTTTCCAATAGTTCCTCGAACCCATCGATTTGCCCAGTAGGCAAGCTTTCAAACCAGACACGCGCCGCGCCCGTGAGGCAGCGAGCAAACATGTGACACCATGTTGGCATCGTCCAGCTTTCTAGGTTTCCAGTGTTGTAAAAACCTTGTAAGAAATCGTCTGGATCTGTTGTGCCGTCATATTTGCCTAAACCACTTGGCATCTTGGTCTTGTGCTGGATGGGGGCCTTCGCAATGCGCTCAGTGAATTTTGAATGTTTCACCAAGATGGCTGGCCTGTATGGGGTGGTTACATCCACTTGCCCTCTCACTGGTGGGCTGTATGGTGTGTGCAGATCCAGATCGGCTCTGGCTCCAGGCGCCATGTTCATGTGCGCGCGGAGCTGTGAGCCTCCTGCCTGAGTATCTCGCGTCTTCCTGACGCTGTGCACTTCTTCATCACTAAACTCAGCGTGTTCAGTGTGAACAGAGTGACCCTCTTCCGGCGCGCGCGCCCTTTTTGTTCCCTGAATGGCTTGCTTGTCAAACGCTAGCCTTTGTGTTAAGTCGGCTAACTTTTTCTGTTTGACTATCTCATTGTACTTGTCCATTAGACGTCGTTGCTTGTTTATGAGCCATTCCTTAGGGTCATTGGTTTCATCTTCTGGACCCATTGGTCCTTTTTGTTTCGCGCCGGCAAGATTTTGTAACGTGAGATCGTCTGGAGGAGTTTCAGTCTGGCCGTGAGGAGTTGTGATGAAGGGACGGTTACTGGTGGTGCGCGTAGAATCACGCGGCCCCCTCAGAAACTGCTGTCCCTCATTAACATCCTCACGTTCAATATCCTCCAGAACTTGATCGACGTTACGAGCACCAGAAACCATGGTGATAATTTGTTTTTTTAGAGATCTGATGAGATCTTGTTGCCGTTGTAACAGCGGATGGCGCCAATGAAGAAACGTGGATCGACTCACTGGTAGACGATCTACTTTCCTCGGGTTTGATTATGCTATTTCACCGATGGTTTCTCTTGGATCTGATGGATCTGGGTTCTTCCACCTACAAAATGAACAGCACCGTAAACTTACCCCTCAGAAAGGGACAGAGGGGTCCTCTTTGGGGTAACCCTCCGGTGTGAGAATAAGTGTATGTAGGAGAAGATAATAATATGAGAGTAAGGAATATGGAGTGTATTGCTTAATAGCTGAATACTCTGTAATTGTGTGTTATTGGATGTTATTGAATGTGTCCTTCCTTGTGAAGTTGATGTGGTATTTATAGTGCTAGGGTTTCCAATGATTGGGCTCAGACCTAATCATGGCCTTGCTGGCCTCCTCCAATTGCTTTGCGCCACGTGTCCTTGGGGACACCTGGTGCTTTTTCATTGGTTATAATCACGTGGTAGCACATGGGTTATGCTGAGTTGTCCACCTTTCATTGGCAGTTGTCAACATCAGCATATTCTTATTCCTTAAAAAGATACCTTCTGGAAGGTTGTCTGACGTGCACAATCATGGTTGCCCTAATCCTGATTTGGATAAGGACGAGGTTGATTATGTGCATGTGTGATATGCGCCAATCATGAGGATGCGCGAGGTCTTCTCTTTATTCTCACGCGCAGATGTTTCATGCGCAGATGTGATATGCACGATCATGTGATATGCGCCACGCGCTGATGCGCCACGCGCAAATGTGATATGCGTGAGCATATGTGATGCGTGAGCATATGTGATGCGTGAGCATATGTGATGCCTGAGCATATGTGGTGCCTGGGCATATGATGCCTGAGCATGTGATGCCTGAGCATGTGATGCATGAGCATATGTGATATGCGCCATGCGCACAGGTTTTGGCTTTACGCCTTCATAATGTCTTGATTTCAAGCCTCTTGTCTATATCTTGTGGGTTGACCCGCCTCGCTCGGTGTTGAGGCGGGTGCATACCTCTTCATATACATATATAATATATTAATAAATGGAGTTCGAGCTTGGCGCATTTTAACTTACTAGAGCTCGAGCTTGTTACTTTCGAGCACCTTTTCTAAAGCTCGAGCTTCGCTAGTGAATTGTTTTTTCAAGCTCGGCGCTCTGCTCATTTATTAATATAAATTTTAATTTATTAGTTAATTTATACACATTTTAAACTTTAATTATTTTTATATGTTTTGAGAAAAACCTTAAGCGAGTCGAGCTCGTGTAGTACTTAAACGAGTCAAAGCTCGGCTCGAGCTCGACTGTACAATGTAAAATTAATACATATAAGTTCAAAAGAGGTAAACTTAAAAATACACAATCTCGAGTTTTGGCTCAATGACTAATTGAGCTTTATTTGAGGCTTGGCTCAAGCTCTAGAACACTCGTTTCGAGTTTTATCCATCCGAGCTCTAGTAGTTTATGAAAAAGACACGGCTCGTTTGCACCCTTGTTATTATGGGTGTAGCCGTGTAGACCAGCCTAGCCTAAAAGGCCAAAATGATGCTTAATGTGTAGTATCGTTTAAAACTCGAGTTCGGCTCGTTTTGCTTCGTTTCTAAAACTTGAGTTCCGTTTATTTATTATTTATTAATTAATTTATATACATTATAATCATTTTATAACTTATAATTAAAACTTGTTATAATAGTATATATTATAAATTTATTTTTATCATAGTTTCAAATAAAAGAAAATAGAGTGATGGGGAAAGGCTAAGCAAACCTTCCCTTGCCGGAGATCCGAAAGCGCATCTTCGACCGATGAAAATCCGTCAGTGGGGCAATCGGGATCACCCTCGGCATCACTAACAAAGAAGTCAATTGTTTCCGGTGTAATTTCAGCATCCACTGTTTTAAACTTTTCTAAATTTTCCGGTGACGGGAAATTTTCTCCGGCGCCGGAATCCCGGAGTGCCCGGCAGGTGAGAATTGGTGGCTTGTGGCCAAAAAGTAACGGTGGCTGCTTAGGACGTGCGTAGGTTGTCGGGTTTCTTGTGGTGGTGAATGGCGGGAAGAGTGGGTGGTGGAGTAAGATAGAGTCCATGCTGGCGGTGATGTGGCATTAACGTGACGGGATGGTGGTTTGAAGTGGTGAGTGGTGGTTGCCAAAAGAACCACCTCTTGTTGTGGATGTGATTCCTAACGTGGTATGTTTTTGTTATCCAAAAAATAAGAGTTTTATTTATACTTTTTGGATGTGTTTCATTATCCATTTTATATGGATATGGTATTTGTAATATTTTTTTATCTGAAAACTGATATATCGGTAATTAAATTAGTTATATACTTATATTACATTATTTGGGTTTTGAAGTCGCATGACAAGTGACGGCCAATAATTTTGAAGATCTGAAGCAAAGTAAAAAATATGGGCCTTTTTGCATTGTTTTTCTTTGGTTACCGAGATATCTACAAAACAAACTAATAAGAATATGTCTAAGAATTAAGACATGTTAGTTTCTTTTACATATTTTTCTATTTGAGAACTCCAATTTCTATAAGGATATGCAATTGCAATTAAATAAAAAAAGCCAGTAGTTGTAGTGACTCGAACATGGGTCAACATGCTGGCTGACATCTCTCCTTCTTTAATTAACGTCTACCAAAGAACTAAAGCTTAACGCCTTGGTGTGTCCCTTCGCAATGGTGTTTAATCCTTTTTGGCGCTCCTAAAAGTTCTGACTGGCGAAGGTGTGACACCGCCAATTCGCCAAAAGCAACCACCACAAACGAGACCAACTCTCCCATGTGAGATCCCTCATTTTTCCCCTATTCTTTATCCGTAGGAAACTCATAACTTTTATCTCTTCGACAATCCCGGCTAGTCGGATCGGCACACCTTCATGCACAAGAGCGTTTCTTTTCTTCCACAAAACCCACGTAACAACAAAGCAAATCGCTTGAAACCATTTAGTTTTGTCTTTTTGCAATGGCGCAAACTTATGCAACTCCAATACATCATTAAAGCAAAATAGAAATGGAGTAGGTACCTTACACCACTGGGATACAATACACCACACGGTTTGAGCAAGACCACACGAGACAAATATATGTTCCACATATTCCTCGACTTCACCGCAGATCGGACACAGCATCAAAGTGATCGGAATACCCCTTTTTCCCAGCGCGTCAAAAGTTGGAAGTCGACCCAAAACTGCCCGCCAAGCAACGAATGCAACTTTTTTTGGAACCAACCTACTCCAGTTAAAAACATTTACCTGACCATTGAATGTTTTTTTAGAAATTAATTCCATTACTGTTCTAACCGAGAAGCCCTCGTATCCGCCCCACCGCCAAACCACCTTATCCTCACCATCCCCTATATACACATTTAAACAAATATGTAATAACCCTTTCAACTCCTCCATCTCCAAATTACCTGCAAGTTCAGGGGCCCAATCCCACTTTCCACAAATAAATTCATCAAGCATAAACAATCGATCGGCCACAAAACACGTCTTATTCTTTTCTAACGAAAACAGTCTTGGGAACCGAACATACAATGGCATCGTATCAATCCACCAATCTAACCAAAACCAAGTATTTTCGCTTTCTCTTCCGACCCTCCCCAAAAAAACACCCGCCTCAATTTTTCCAATTTATCTAAAACACCTTCCGGGGCTTTAAACAAAGAAAAATAATAAGTTGGAAGCGAATTTAGTACTGACTTGATCATCGTTACCCGACCACCAGATGATAATTGCCTCGCCTTCCAAAGTGACAACCGTGTCCGAAATACTTCTATCACCGGATCCCATGCTTTACTTCTATTCATATTTAAACCAACTGGTAACCCAAGATGAATAAAAGGGAATTCCCCCACTTTACACCTCAGTACCTTGGCTACCTGTGATTTCTCCCCATCAGTAACCTCCGAACCAAATAACCGACACTTATTAAGATTAACTTTTAGACCCGACACAAGGAAAAAACATCTCAATAACCTATTAAGATTTAATGCATTAATAATATCCCATTCCCCAATAAAGATAGCATCATCCGCATATAACAAATGTGAAAGAATCGGCCCTCCCGAACCACATTTTAAACCTCGAAACAGCCCGTTTTCCAACGCTTTCTTCATCAAACACGTAAGCGCTTCCATCGCAATCACAAATAAAAAAGGGGAGACATTGGAATTCCCTAGTCGGAGATCCATTAACAAGAACCGATGCCCGACTCGCCACTAGGATACCCGACACCCATTTTCTCCATCTACTCAGAAAATTCATTTGGCCCAATACCGAATCAAGAAAACTCCAACATAGCGAATCATAAGCCTTTTCAATGTCCACCTTGAAAAACATACCCCTCTTCCCCGACTTCTTTAACCACGCAAAGGCTTCATTAATAATTAAAGGCCCGTCCAATATATTTCGGTTCGCAATAAAAGCCGATTGTTCTTCCGATATTAACCCACCGATCACTTTTTTTAGTCTTCGAACTAATACTTTCGAAACAACCTTATTTATGCACCCAATGAGACTTATCGGGCGAAAATCATTTAGGTTGGTGGGGTCCTTCGACTTTGGAATAAGTGCAATAAATGACGCCATACAACCGAAGCTAAAGGGTTTATCGTCAAAAAAATCCGCAAAAATCTTCACAAAATCACCTTCAAAGTAGCTCCAAAAACATTTTAAAAACTTAAAATTATAACCGTCCGGGCCCGGCGCCCGATCCCCATTACAGTCCCAAACAGCCCCTTTTATTTCCAAAACCGAAAACGGAGCTTCCAGCATTTTTGCTTCAAAGTAGCACACTTTATTTATACCCTTTAAAAGTCAAAATGTGATTTTTGTTTTGGTAACAGTTTTGTTTATTTTATAGTTATTTAATTATTTATATTATTTGTTTAATTGTAGGTTGCAACAGCAAGTCAATTCTTCATATCTTACACGATACGCACATTTGGCGCTCTTACATTCGCTACAATAATGACAACTAGACAGGTAAATTAAACTCTTAATTATCTCTGTTAAGTTTTATTTTTTAATATATATTTATTAACATTTTATTTTAAATATTTTAGTTAGTGAGCATATTGTTGTCGTGCGTGTGGTTTGCGCACCCTCTTAGTGTGGAACAAGGCATTGGAGCCGTAAGCACCTGTTTATGCGTTAAATTTTATTTTTTTCAGTTATAATTTTATTTTTAAAAATTATATTATCTTTTTGTAGGTTATTGTGTTTGGTTCACTCTATGCGAGGGGTTTCTTGAGAAGGAAACCCGAGAAACAGTTACCTTCATCACATAAGTCGGATGAAGAAGCGACTCTTCCATTGAAGACAATCGCTTGATACAAACTTTTTTTTGTTTTATTTTTTAGGACTTGCAAATTCAACAGTTTTCAAACATGTTTATGGTTTATAATTTATAAAGCCATAATTTTTTTTAAACCACAGAGGTTTATGCGCAGTCTCCATTTATATTATACATATACCCTTATGCATTTGCAAGTCGTCGTTCATCACCGAACCTTGGCTTTACCAGTTTACCTTACAATTTATGAACATTCTCTAGAAAGAAAGCCATTACATGTGAGAAAACCCAATGACCCAATCTAAAACCACTTTTTTCTTGTCACGGGATTCGAACCCAAAACCTCCCCCTATTTTAAAATGAAGTCTTTAAAAGGGCATTAAATATCATTGGCATTTGTGGGTGTTACATATCAAATAATAACATTTTTGGAGAGGGCTTTTGAGTTTTTGAAATGCTCTCATAAAGTATATTCAAGGATGATCAATGTGATATGTTAAAGTTCTAACTTTTGATCTCAACTTTTTAAACTTACTTAGTATGTCCAAGTGTTTACTCAAACGTCATAAATTTGTCCCTAGAATAACAAATTGTTTCTTTAAGGCAATTTAGGTAAAACGCATGTTTTATGAGTTATTTAGTTCTTCAATATAGCATGTTTAAATGGCTTTATATGTATATTTACTTTTATAGTGTTACATTAAATACCAACAACTTTAAACTTATAACCAACTAGAGTGATTATCTAACTATCTATATAATTGCCTACCGTAAAATCCTACGTGTCGCTCTAAGGTTGTACCCCACATTCTCTAGAGCCACCAGATTGCTTGATTTCTAAATGAAGGTTTCTCATGCATTTGACCCAAAATTACGGGTATGAGTCTTACCAAACCCAGATAGTCTTTAAATGAGTTATAACATCTCATTTATTTGTGAAACTCTTTCATAACCAAACAATAATTTTCGCGGATCATGGGTCTCACAAAACCCGGATAACCCTTAAACGGGTTATAACATCTCATATATTTGTGAAATAACCCATTAATCATCAAAGAATAATTTCTACGGGTTATGAGTCTTACCAAACCCCAATAGCTCTCAAATGGGTTATAAGATCTTATTTATTGGTAAATACTTTCATCCTCAAACTCTAATTTAATTTATCTTCTTTACATGTTCTCTATTGCTGGTCTATCATCTACAACGCCGGTTAACTTCCGATACTACCCGTCATCGTCAACTACATCAACGTCATCTTTTTCATTAGACAAATATTTGTGTTCGTGTTTGTTCATTTAAAAAAACCAACGTGTTCGTGTTCGTGTATTTTTGTTCGTTAAAAATCTGAAAAACCTACACATCTCAATTGAAAATACCCAAACGCAAAAAAAATATAATAACAAACTAATATATATATATGTATTAAATTAAAACAAACTACGTTAAAAAATAAAATAAATCATCATAAAATAACAAAACGATTAAAAACAAACACTTAAATAAACTCCTGTAACATGGGAGGATCAAACTAGTTACTATATAGTTTAATTAATTTAGTTATTTGTACGTTTAATTGGCTAATTTCATGTATGGATCTCACTACTGAAATTTATTTATCTTGTAAAAGTTTAAAATTCAATCAAATAGATAATCATCCAATTAAATTACATAATTTTACAAAATTAATCTATCCGGTTTGGATTTTAACGAATATCTTATCCTCTAGTTTAGTTCTACATTATTATCATTTTCCTTTTAAAAGTATATATATCTGAAGAATATGTTTTTGCCGGATATGTTTACAAATTCGTTTCATTAATATGTCAAAATAGTATTTAATTTATTTTCAATATTAAGAATCATAAAATATTAAATGCATTAAATGTATTATAGTAAACAGAAATTAAATGCACCTATTTATTTGTCATCTAGTTTTTATGATACATAATTATAAAACTACGAGCCTCAAAAGTCAAAACACCTTTTAACATATTCGAACTAATTTAAGGCTATGTAGTTGTGGGTTAACGGCTCACTCCACATTATCAAAGAAGGTGGCATACACCATTACACGATTGAGGCACAGTGCGTCAAAGGGCAGGTTGTCCCTTTGAGCGCTGCTGTTTTATCGAAGACATGTGCTCAAATATGTGGGACAAGAGTCTTTTCTTAATCAATCAAACCATTTTCACACTTTTATTAAATAAAAAAAGATTAAATAATAATTGTGTTATTTGTTAAACCATTACACATTTTTGATATGCTAGTTATCGAGATCCCAATACATACTTGACATTGACGCCACAAAGTGCTTTTATTTATTAGTTAAATCGCTGCGCCTAGTCTTAGCAACAAATTAAATAGAGTGAGTTAAGCTATCACACAACCAATTAAAACAAAAACAAAAAATACAAGTATTCAATATCTTTTTTTATACGGCCAATAAATCATCCAAATGGGTTACTGGTTAAATTCACCACATTCGGAATCCGGATACCCTCGACTTTTGTTATGGGAAAAACTCTCACCTAAGGTCAACGCCTGGAACACTTACCCGAAGGGATGACAGGGCGGTGAGATCAAACTCGTTCAGTTCAAGAATCCAACTAGTAAAAGCCATCTACTAGCCTAGACTCTCATCATAACCACGGTGCCTTTAAAACTAAATGTTGAGATTAGGAATCGAACCTCGATTACAACTCCACCACCAGCTCATTGGCACAAATATTAAATATCTATATATTAAAAGTTAATAATTAGTGATTTTTTTAAAGAAAATATTGATCCTTTAGAACTAGATAGATAACTAAAAATAAAAATAAAAATAAAAATAAAAAAGGTATTTGTGAATAATTCAAATTCATTTACGAGATCGACTCTCCACGATAGCTTCTCCTTCATCCACGTAGTCATGTTCCACTATAAATACACCCCTCCTCCTAACTAACAAACTCATCATCACATCAATCATCATCATCAGCCAAACACTCTCACTAATTGTAACCGATCAAGTCTCTTATTCCGGCAATGGATATCGATCTATCACCGAAACTGCCTAAGCAATTGTACGGAGGAGCCGGTGGATCGTACCATGCATGGTGCCCTAACGACCTTCCCATGCTCAAGCAAGGCAATATCGGTGCCGGTAAACTCTTCCTCAATAAGAACGGTCTCGCGCTGCCGCGGTACTCCGATTCCGCTAAGGTTGCTTACGTTCTGCAAGGTATCTATTATTATTATTATTATTATTAATTAGTGATATTTGTTTAGATTAGACTGATTTACGAGATGCATACATACTTAATTGTTACGTGATTAAATGTTTAGATCGTAATTAGGTTTTTTAATCGTAGCTGTTTAATTTGCGATTTAGATCGATGACTTGATTTGAATTATTATTATTATTATTATAATTATCGAATTATCGTTCATGTTGTTGTATCGTTTAGTTACTGGAGTCATTTAGATCGATCGATCGAATGTTGCTTGCGAATTTTGTATGATTTTGTGGGTTGTTGTGGTTCTGATTGTAATTAGGTTTTTTAATTGTAGCTGTTTGATTTTGGTTAAGGTTAATTGAATTTTTGTTTCTGGATTCGTTATTTGTAATCATGATATCTGTTTAGATTGGACTGATTTACCAGACGCACACATGTTTTTTCGTGACCGATTTGGATGAATTTAGTTAGTGGAGTTGTTTAGATCGATCGTATGTTGCTTATGTTCTGCGATGTACAGATTTCGATTGCGAATTTTGGATGAATTTGTGAAATGTTGTAGTTTTGATCGCAATTAGGTTTTTTAATTGTGGCTGTTTACTTTGTTGATAAGATCATGATTAGGTTTTGTAATCCTAGGTCTTTGATACAGTGACTGTTAATCGAATTTCTGATTGCTAGATTCGTTATTACTGTTACTGATGTCTGTTTAGATTAGACTGATATTAGCTACATGGTTGATATTTTGATTTGTGTTAATCATTCATGCTCTTATGTCGTTTAGTTAGTGGTGTTGTTTAGGTCAATGTTGCTTGCATTCTTTAAGGTACAGATTTCAATTTGTGAGTTTTGGATGATTTTGTGGATCGTCATGTTAATCGTGCCAACGCAAACCTGAGGTTATACGACACGACCACGTCCACTAACTAGAGCATATGTTTTATTAAAAATATGTGTAAAAAAATATATACAGGTTTAAACATAAACAAGTCATTAGCAAGTTAGCCTATCTAACCTGTTTAGACACGAGTTTGAACAAACATGATGACCTTAAGACAGGAAACAATATTTACTGTACTTTCATATTCAAAGTTTAAGACAGGAAACAATTACTATACTTTCATATTCAAACCTTGCAACTTGTTTAAAATTTGTCTTATTAATGGAGTAGCTGGTGATGATATTTTATATCCTTGTTTCATTCACGTTTTTATAATTGTTTAAGTAGTGATTGATATTTAATATTCTTGTGATTAATCATATATTTTATTTTAAACTGATTAAATCCAAAAGTGATCTGGAAAATTATTAGATTAATCATCACTACGTTGCTCTGACTCGATTCTGTGCTGGCTGATAATGTTCTATCGCATTCACCTTTTATAAATTTTG
>NW_027505862.1:0-50000 GCF_021521415.1 Bidens hawaiensis
CAGCTTGAGACTATGGTGAGCGAGAAGCCGATGATACGAGAGAGTGATGCCGACGAGTCCGGTTAACAAATAACCAATGAACGCGAGCAATAAAGCGTCAAAAGAGAACGTAAATGGTGCGAAAAGTGCAAGGACATGAACCAAAAGAACCCATGTGGCAACTTGTATATCAATTGGTCTCCATTTACGTTCCAAAAAATTGTTCCTAGAGCCTGTGACAACCACATCGGAAAAGGGTATTTTCCGGTGATCGGATTGGTGTTCACCGTCGGAGTCGGAGAGTGAGAATAATAAGTTTCTCATCGCTTGTTATTCCGGCAAGTTGTTGTGCGCTTCTTGTGGGTATATATAGCGGAATTGTAGGGTTCAGTGGGATTAGTTTGTTATATTATTATTGTTATTAATATTAATATATTAATAATAAGGTGAGGTTACTGTATAATAACTGTTTAATGTACGATAGGTACGCGAGGCGCTTAAAAGTAAAAGAATTCTTAAACGTTCAGCCAAAAACCTAAAACGCTCAAAAACGGTTTTCGTGAAAAAAAAAATAAAGTTGATCGATTAACTATCAAAAACTTTTTTTTTTTCGGTGGGATTAGTTTGTTATATTATTATTGTTATTGTTATTAATATTAATATATTAATAATAAGGTGAGGTTACTGTACAATAACTGTTTAATGTACGATAGGTACGCGAGGCGCTTAAAAGTAAAAGAATTCTTAAACGTTCAGCCAAAAACCTAAAACGCTCAAAAACGGTTTTCGTGAAAAAAAAATAAAGTTGATCGATTAACTATCAAAAACTTTTTTTTTTCGGTGAACCAATGATTAATATGTACTAACGATTTCAAGATATTGAGATTTGATTTCATGGATCGATTTCATAAATATAGGGTAATTGCGTACGTTTTGTACGATAAGCTATTATTATATTCCATATTTTCTCATTAATAATAATATTAATATTAATTAATTATTGATAACCCCGATGTATACTTTGGTAATTGACAAAACATGAACTCGATCCGAATATTTATGGAGATGCTGAGGGAAATTAGGTATTGTTTAAATGAGTTTTTTTTTTTTAACTTTTCTATCAACAGGATGTTGATTAAAAAAATGTAAACAAAAATGAATGGTTTAAAAATAATTTATCATGGGTGATTTTTAAAAGCTTTTTCTCTACCTAGTAGATAAAAACAATATTATCTACTAAAGTTGTTTGTATAGTTTATACTTTATAGTTTAGACCATCTTCTTTTAGTTTATTTAAAGTTTCTTTGTTTAAATATTTATAAAGTTAAATTTAGGATATTGAAAATAACGCATGTTGTAAACAATAAACGACTTTCTATGTTATATTTATTTATTTATTTATGTACTCACTTTCTTCTTTTTTTTCTTTTTCATACAATTAACTAACTTGTTTATGTTCGGTAATTTTGTTCGCCTATGTTAATTTCATTTTGTAGATGGCTCCATGGTAGGTGGTGATGGTTACCAACAAGAAGGGTGGCGGTGGGGGTGGGGGTGGGGGCGGGGAAGAAGAAGAGTGAGGATAGTTTTATCATTTTACACGGACTTTACTGAAAACTTTAACGACTTTTTAAACGGATAAGGATCACCCGTAGTTACAAATTTTATACCTCTGGACCTCCTTAAAAATAAGTTTATAACTATTAGAATAAAGTTTGTAATTATTAGTTAAGTTTGAATATCAAACGTGCAATGTTTGCAAAACACGTGGGCCAACCATGCAGTTAACTCTAAACTTTGTTAGTTACGTGTTTATCCAAGTCCAAATCAAAATTTTTGCTTATTCGCTTCTTTAATGCCATTTTCATGAATAACAAATGTACTATTTTCGCTAGGGAGCCAAAATTACGTCGTCCCCTGCTCTTGAGATATCATCGTTTCTTGTACGTGCTTAGTTTTTCTGCATAGCCGATTTCTTGATCGCAGGTTTGGTTACCCTGGAGTTCAATTATACATGGAGAGTAAAGAGGATAAAGAACACTTGACACATTGTACTAATAAACCTTGTACATGCATGCAACATATGAAAACTTTTAGCCACGTGATTTAGCATTCAACAAACTGATGTTCTACAATCGGTAAATCTTGTATAATAATTTTCATGTTTTGTGTGGTGTTTTTTTGGATATTTCTAGGTACACGATGGTTATGACTTTGACTTATGAAAGCAGTTCACCCATTGTGTACGGATTTTATTCTTGTAATTATCATTGGTGTGGGTATGGACCAAATACTAACCGGCTTAGATAGTGGACACTGGACAATGTCCACAACGACCCAAACAAAGCGTAGTGTTTCAGCCGTTTCCATCGAGTTCGGGTTTCATTGTCATTCCTACCATCAATAATCCTATTTCATGGGTTCGAGTGTGACTGGTCTCGCAGGTTTGCTGAGTGACTAACATATCAAAGCTGGTGCAGAGTGAAACACTTTGGGTGAAATGTTAGTGCTTTTTAGTTTTGTTATTTGTTAATTTAACTATATTCATAATAATTTAAATTAAATAATTTATTGAATTAATTTTATTGATTAGGAAAGTGAAAAACATAAGGTACAAGAAAAAGTCAAAATAGTAAAGTGAAATGAGTAAATGGATTAACCATTCTCGTGTTGGTTTCCCATGATGTTGACCTTAAATCTTAATAATTCACAAACTGATCGTCTCATTAAATTCCAAACCTTTTTTCAAAGGCATCCCACTTTCTTTCATAACTATCATAAAACCCACTTTCTTTCACAACACCAAACCAGTTTAAAACCTTTTAAAAATTTATTAAAATTGTATAAATATATATGCATGTGTATAATATGTGTATGTGAGAGTGGGAGTGACCCACAACCCACCCGGCTCCACATACTTTTCTCCACATCGCTCCTGCCTCCATCTCTTCCGTCCCTCCAAGATCTAGGTCACACAAACCACACCCATTACACGAGTGTTGTTGACGCTTTTACACTTTAAGGTTGTTTTGTGTTCAATATGTGTAATTGTCAAATTTTTATCATAGTTTGGGACTACATGATTAATTTTTTAGAAGAAGAGTTGATGGGGGGGGGGAGGAAATACGATTAAACCAAATGACGAGAATGTTCATAGACGAAAGCAAATAATGAAAAAAAAGGCTAAAAAGGAAAAAAAAAATATTACAAATGCCAAAAAAGGATTTTAAAAATCATTAGAGAAACATAAGAAATTTTTTTTTGGGGGGGGGGGGAGGGGGGGGGGACAAGAAAAATATATTAAAACAAAGAAGAAGAAGAAGAAGAAGAAGAAGAAGAAGAAGAGGAGGTTTAATATAAGTAATTTAAACCAATATTTTAATAAACTACAAGTAAATATACGGTTAATTAATCAGTTTGAAAAGGAATATGTAGTTTTACACAAGTGCCCATTTAAAAATCGAATGTGTATATATCTTTTATCCAGAAACAGTTAATATACGTAACCGGAAATGTTACACAAAAAAATAATAGCATAAACTGTACGAAATCACCGCCGTAAGATGTGATTCAAAAGCCGTGTTATATATGCCGCCATCCATGTAAGCACTCATGCAGACGAAAATAAGAACCGTGGGTTCACATTGATATTTTTCAAACTATTTTGTTGGCGTATTTCAAAGAAAATAAAGATTAAAATAAAAAAGACGGATAAGCTTAAAATACAAAATACAATAAAAATGAGAAATGTGAAAAAAATCTGATTCATTGATCTTAAATCAATGGTGGAGATTAATTTAAGAATAAAAAATAATAAGAAGGATATGAAGGTAATGGCCCATTATGCTTATAACTTTTTCATACGATATTTTTTTTTAGAAATTTTTTTTACTATAATAATAAACGTTTTTCATTTTTAATATAAATATCATATTGTTACATAAAAAAACATATTGGGTTTTCTTATATTGTGTTATTTGATTGTTTATTGTGTTTTTAATTATATTTTTCTATGTATTGTGTTATAGATTTTGGTCATTGTGTTTTTCAGTTAGCACTCATATTAAATATAAACATTAAAACAAAGATTACGTCATTGTGTTTTTATGCTCATCATTTGTCTGTCTACTTATCATTGTGTTTTAGTCGTTGTGCTCGATATTCACTTAATTTGAGAAAAATAGTATTATATTCATTGTGTATTACGTTCAAGTCATTGTGTAATATGTAATTTCCATTGTGTTTTACATTTTAGGTCATTGTGCTATATGTATTACCATTGTGTTTTATGTTTCAGGTCATTGTGTTATATGTATTCATTATTATGTTTTATGTTTCATGTTATTTTGTAATATGCATTCATTATTGTGTTTTATGTATTAGATAATTTGTTGATATTTTTCATTATATTTACATATTATTATTACACAACGGTGTTATTAGTATAAAAAAACACAATGATGAGTTGAAAGATACAATGACGAAAAAAACACAGTCACAAACAGAACGACATAATGACTAAAAAAGACACAATGATGTAATTTTTATATAAGAAAATCATACTCATATTAAAAATAAAAAAATATTTTTGATTATGCTGAGCTTTAAAAAAAATATTATATGAAAAAGTTATAGGCGTTTTAAAATGATAAGAGTTCTTAACCATATCAATTAATTATGGTTTCTCACACTTCTTATTTTGTTGACATTTGTAGAATAAGTCAACCCGATAAACATATATGTGGTAGTATACATTGCAACGTTGTAAAAGTAGATTTACAAGGCCGAGTACTTCCCGAGTACTCGCTACAAGGTCTGTGGCTGAGGCGAGTTTCTTTAACTCTGCCTAGTTACTAAGAATCGATCAAAAGTGATCAACATCAGCCATAATCACATCTAGCTAGTCAACTTAGCCCGATTTTGACTTAAAAAATAAAACATAATTTATATCTCTATAGTTTTTAAAAAATAATATCACTTTTTATAACTAATGATTAGGAAATTTTAGAAAAATTTTGTGTTTAAAAACTTATTTATATTGATATTCATTTATTTTATTATAAATATTAGTAAACTTATGATATTTGACATATATATAATATTCAAAAATTAATTTTCTTTATATTTACCATTTCCGGGTACTCTCCGAGTACTCCCCGAATACTCTCAACTCCCCAGTCGGCCGCCTAGGGTCCGTCTAGCGACTTTTGACCTTGATATATTGCATATATGTAGTATATACATATTGTATATGTGTAATAGTATATATATATATATATAGAAACATGATCAAATACATTTTATTCTTAACATGAAAATAGTGAGAACCAATTTGCTTTTATCTTTAGGTTTATTTTTATAGGTGTTTGCTATTATTTTTTGTTCGTATTTGCTAATATTTGATTATGAAACGTTATAAGTATTTGCTGATTAATATTTTATTGTTATTATTATATTTTTTTTTCTTTTGCTGTTATAAGTATTTGATGGTATTTGTTGTTATTATTTTGTTTGGATTTTGATTCTTTTGTTGTAATTTTTAGGTTTTTTTCTTTGTTATTATAAATCATTGTTTATTTAGATTGATATTGTAGTCGGCATTGTTTCTTATGTTCTCATTTTCTAATAAATTAGTATTATTTCCTACGTTCTCATGTTAAGATTAAAATGTACATGAACCTTCTCCTCTCTATATATATATATATGTATATATATATAATATAGAGTTCTTTAGTTCTCATTTAAGAGAAGATATCTCCTGATTCCACCCCTTGTATATTATTATTATTGTAACCTAAGTTTTTTTTTAATGGCGTCAATTCGGTTGATTAAAGGAAAACTTCTATATCAACTGCTTCTTATCAGAGTTTGAATCCTCTTACACTGGTATGTTCTTTAAAGTGAGTGATATATATAGTTGTGACAATTAAACCCGAGGCCTCTTAAGAAGAAAACCTTACGAAAAATCTCCTTACCACGCGAACTTGCTCGTCATGGTACCTAGATTTTTATTTATTGGCGATATTTTCCAACTATTCTATCTACACCCACCCTACCATCAATGGGGACAGATTTATGAAGAGGTTAATCGTGTGAGGTGAAGTCCCGTTGCTATAAAGCCAAGTAATTATATATATATATATATATATATATATATATATATATATAAGAGAAGTTTGGTGCCGCTAACCAAGTTGCGGCACCAAACTTGTCCATACAATTTTGTTTTTCTTTTGCAGTATTGGTAGCATAGCGAACATAACGAGAACTTACCTAACGTCAATTTTTATTTACGTAACGGAAACAGACTGAATTCGTGTAAACTCACTGCATGAACGTCCGGGACTGACAATGCTAAGGTTTTGATGTCATTTGGTTTTTATGTTTTAGTTCTGTTACTAGTATATATAAAAGAGAAGTTTGGTGCCGCTAACCAAGTTGCGGCACCAAACTTGTCCATACAATTTTGTTTTTCTTTTCCAGTATTGGTAGCATAGCGAACATAACGAGAACTGACCTAACGTCAATTTTTATTTACGTAACGGAAAACAGACTGAATTCGTGTAAACTCACTGCATGAACGTCCGGGACTGACAACGCTAAGGTTTTGATGTCATTTGGTTTTCATGTTTTAGTTCTGTTACCATAACGAATGTAACGAAAATCGACCGGATGCTAATTTTCTTTTTTGTTTTTGTTTTTTTTTTAGTTCGGTACTGTAACGAACGAGAAAGAAACCGACCAAATTCGCGTAAAGTCACTGCCTTTTGTTTTAGTTCCGGTACCACCGTAACGAAAACCGACCAACTGTCATTTTTGTTTTGGTTATGGTATCGTAAGAAACCGAATGAATTCACGTCAACTTGTCATCTTAACTTTCAAGACCGCCATCACTCAGAGTTTACCTGTTGCGCCAAGTAAATTCCTAGTTATAAATAAAATAAAAGTAAAGAATGATTTGTATTGTGGATCAATGTCATCAATATATTGGTGACTGCAGCCATACTAATGAGATGAGAGCTCGTATGGTTGTGATGGTTTAACCAAAAAGTGAAAAAACGTCATGCCTTATCACTGTCATGTAGGAATAGCGTTTTTGCTAACGTTTCACTTAAAAAAGCGTAATTGTTTAGCTGAAAACACAGTTATTATTTAATTTTTTTATATAAAAATATATGTGAACAAATGTTGTTGGATGAATTTAAGATATGACACCACCTCATGAGTCCCTTACCTTGTTTCAAATATAAATAATATTACGTCATAATTATGTGGTTCCAAAAAAAGGAATCACGTCATATTTTATGAATGGTCGGCATACTAAATAGATTAGTCGTATGACATATCTTTTTGTTTTTAGAACACATGCCAAGATTTTATTGGTCTATAAATCCTTAGATCGTATATCTTATTTATACGGTTGGTTTGACCGTTCTTTAAATGGTCATCATGGGTATTATATAGAACTGATGACCAGTCAAGGAACATGGTTTGTTAAATGAATCGTTTTGGTCATTTTCACTGATTAGTCACATGATGTCCTAAATGCATTCATTGACTACTACTTAGACACTAATTGACAGTTACGCTGTATCTTCTGAAGCCATGCATATTCATATCTTGGTCCCATGAGAATTAAAACTAGTAGGTATATGTCACAATAACCTTGAACCAAGCTGCCGGGCTAAAAGTCATATTTGTTTTTCTTTCTTTTCCTTTCTTAGTTAGCCCAAGAGCGTACAATACATATTCGAGTAGTCGACTCATATACTAAGACTCATATACTAAGATAGTAAGGCGATAGATAGAGACTAGTATTTGTTTTAAAATGGTAAATATTATGTTAAAGGTTATTGGTTTATTAAACCAGTCTTACATAGTTACACAACAGTGTTATTAGTATTTAAAAAAAAACACAATGATGAGTTGAAAGACACAATGACAAACATAAAGACACAATGACGAAAAAAGACACAATGGTAAACAAAAAGAAACAATGACGCATTTTTTTATTTTTATATAACAAAATCAAACTCATATAAAAGATAAAAAAACGTTTGTTATTATGATGAACTTATTTTTTTAAAAACATATATCATATGAAAAAGTTATAGACGTTTTAAAATGATGGGATTTAACATGTGATTTGCATGTAGAAAGAGAAAATGTGTACTATTACTTTATATCATTTTTTTCTTTGGTCCATACTTGACACATGTCAATTAATTTTTGCTTCTCACACTTCTTATTTTTATTGATATTTGTAGAATAACTTAACAGAATTCTCAGAAGGCCCAATTACAAATTTTGTCCTTTAAAATAAGACGAATTACGGTTCGTGTCCTTTTCTAAGTTTCCTTGCAGGCGGTGTACTTTAAACTTTTTTTTCCTACAAGTTATGTCCTTTACGCTAACTGGGTTAGAAAACTCTGTTAAATCCCATCACGTGAGAAGCATGTGAGGGTAGTTTTGTCTTTTTGCCTACCCTTCTTCTTCTTCTTCTTCTTCTTCTATTAACACACACACACATTTCATCACCATACCTCCCACTCTTCTTCTCCATCACCTTAATCGATGCCTCCACCATCGCCGGTTCTACTATCGCATGGTTTTAACATACAAACCCTAATCGATTTCGATTCTACTGATGCCGGGTTACAACTGTATTTGTCCCCCGAATCCGGCCACCACAGATCCGCGCCGATAACCGAATCCGGCCACCACAGCATCACCCGAATCCCTAACCGAATCCCTAATCAGAGGAAGGCAGTCACGACCAATCAAAACCCTAATCGAAGTCCATTCACGGTATTCCGGCCAAATAAAAAGCCTAATCGAAGTCCATTCTTCTTATTTTGGCCAAATCGGAACCCTATCGAAACCCATTCACTGTCTTTCGGTCAAATCGAAGATGGAGGAATGCAAAAGAGAAAGGAAGATGGTGAGGGTCAAATCGATTTATCGGCGCGGATCTGTGGTGGCCGGATTCGGTTATCGGCGCGGATCTGTGGTGGCCGGATTCGGTTTTCCGGCAGTGGTTCGTGGTGGAAGATGGCAGCAGCGGCTGTAGTGGCAGATGCCCCATGACCTTTGATGTGTTGTTGGTATAAGGCAGGTGATGTTACCGGATCTGTGTGTTAATAGATACAGAAGAAGAAGAAGAAGAAGGGTAGGCAAAAAGACAAAACTACCCTCACATGCTTCTCACGTGATGGGATTTAACAGAGTTTTTCTAACCCAGTTAGCGTAAAGGACATAACTTGTAGGAAAAAAAAGTTTAAAGTACACCGCCTGCAAGGAAACTTAGAAAAGGACACGAACCGTAATTCGTCTTATTTTAAAGGACAAAATTTGTAATTCTGTCTTCTCAGAATGAAATTTTACTTTCAATGTATGAATGCCGGTAATACGGGTGCGGGTAAATTATATTACCAATGCATTCTCGAAGGATTTCCCAAGATAATGGCAAGGGCAGGGCTGACCAAACGTTTTTGAAAGCCCAAAGTGAAACAAAATTCTAGGGCCTCATTTTATATTTTCCCTATTTTTAACTATCTAATTCGTACCTTCAATTTTAATTTAACATGAGTATATGTTGGTTTGGGTTATGTTAAATTCATATTACTTTATACTCTAATGCATGATGTTTGATTAAAAAAACAATACAATGATTCCACACTTTTGTTAATTCAATGATATTGTTAGGTTCTTTGAAATGAACTTGTATAAGAACTATATTTCAGCAGATCTACAACAAAATGGTTGCATTAAAATGAAAGTTTATAGCTATATGTGGCCTCAGGCCCCTCACCATTTCTTGATTATTAGAAATTGTAATATGTCTATGTAAAAGAATAAATATTATATGGAGCCATGTTAGTGGAATATTTTATTACTCAAATAAACTGGACAAAAAGTGAACCAAGAGAAGAATATAAAAACAAGAAAAAACATAGAGAAAACTAGTAGGTATAAACCAACATAGGCCTTTACGACCCGACAAAACCTGATATTACAATATTGGGAAAATATATTATACAATAATGTCTTAACATACGATAGGTACGTGAGACGCTCAAAGGCAAAAAAAAACAAAAGCAAAAGTACTAAAACACTCAAAAACGTTCAACCAAACCCTAAAATGCTCAGCCAAAAAACTAAAACGTTTAAAAACGGTTTTCGTGAAAAAAAATAAATAATTGATCGATTAACCATCCAGAACTGTTTTTTTCAGTGAATCAATGATTAATTGGATATGTATTGACGATTTTGAGATGTTGGGATGTGATTTAATGTGAAAAATGAGGATCCGCGAACCTATTGTACGTTAAGATATTATTGTATTGGATCTTTTCTCTACAATGGTGTGCCACAATTTTACAAATATACAAAAACTATTTCTTAAATTTATGAAGCCTTAATATTTTGGGGCCCAAAGCCCTAGCCTTACTTCTTAACACTAGCGGGCCGGCCCTGGGCAAGGGAATTACGGGAACATCATCAAGAGAATAATGATGGGTACTGTCTAATGACAATTGGCAAGCGTAGTGGTGCACAAAAACCCGAACCTGGAACCGGACTCGAAAAAAATCCGAAACCGGTTCTTTTACACCAGGGTTTTTAATACCCGAACTCGTACCCGACCCTACCCGTAGGGTCCGGATTGGGTATGCGTTTTAGTACCAAAACCCGTACCCGAACCGGACCCGATTTGTACCCAAGAATACCCGAAAACCCGAACCGATTACATACCCGGAACCAGGTTTTTCCAATACCCGAAACCGGGTTTTTCAAATACTCGATCTATATCCGAAAGTACCCGAAATTAACTGGAAAATACCCAAAAATTACCTCTAAAAAGTGCAACCCCTAAAAAATTCCAATCTATACCCGAAAAATACCCGGAAAAAACCCTGAAATTATGGTTATTTCAATACCCGAAAATATGGTTTTTTTCAATACCCGGAAATAGGGTATTCAAATACACGGTTTTAGAATACCTGGTTCTATATCCGACCCGAACCCGATACATAGGGTATGGTATTTAGAAGTAATACCCGGACCCGGACCCGATCTCGGGTATTGCTAATACCCGATTTTCCAATATCCAATCATATTCGACCCGGTTCCATACCGAACCCGGGTTTTTCTAATACCCAATTTGAGCACCAGGGCCGGCTCGGGCATAGGGCAATGTGGGCGACCGGCATAGGAACTTAATTTTCGGGGGCACAAATTATATATATATATATATTTATGAAAAAGAAATATGCATATTTAATATTTTACTCTTGTTGTACAATAACTAGCTTGGTCTAGGAGCAAACGGGTTTGACTTCCAACCAAAAGGTTGTAGGTTCTAGTCTCACTTGAGACATTTTTAAGCTTATTTTTATACAAAGAGTTATTTGCACAACCTAAATCATAACCAAGTAGGCCAATTAAAATTTTAACTGTTTAAACCAAACAAATTACCATTTAAATAAGGCCTAAATTCTTTTTTTTGCTTATATTATTTTGTTACTCGTTAGAATTTACGGGGCCTTTTATTTCGACTCGACCGAGACACATAAATTCTGGAAGACGGCCCTGTTGAGCACCTCTAGGCAAGCGAGTCTCATTCTAATTAAAGATAACACCGCCCACAAACACTTTTTATATCGTGCATTTTTTTATTTTTTTTATATTTATAAGTAGTATATTTATTGTTTAGTAACGTATATGGCTTTTAACGTTATATAGTGTCAATGATCAAGCATTAACTTGCGAGCACAAAGTGATAAATGTAGATGTTATTTATGAGACCCACACTACTTTTTTTTTAATAGCGTTTGGATCCCCACCAATACCTGAGTGAGCCTTCCTGAGACGGGTGTCAACCGTCCATACTGATTTTGACGCTCCAGGCCTGACTCGCTCAAGAACACCATCAAGGAGGAAACCCACCACTGTGAGAAAACCCCCTTGAGTCAAGTTTCGAACCTAAGACCTCAAGGATCCAAGTCTTAACCATCACTCTCATGCCATTGTGCGAAGGCCAATTGCAGACCCACACTACTAATATAACCTTTTGCATATGAGATTACAACCCGGACTTTCCCCTCATTTTTCGGGGATGCCCCATTGCAAGTGAAAATGCGTGTGGATAATTTTCTTCTCATTTGTTAAACTGTATGATTGAAACAGGTTATGGTCTTAATCAAAGGCGGACCCACATAATTTCAATCGAGGTCCCGAAACAACAATGTTTTGTTTTTTTAAATTAGAAAAGGAAAAAAAATCAAATTTTATAAGAACCTCATACAAAACTAATACTTGAACTAATACTATTAAGGTTGAACTGGTTTAGTGGAAAGTCTCTTGTTTTTCTTTTGAGAAGGTTCAAACCTCACCATGCTCTGTTTTTGTTGTTTTTTTTATCTTTTTTTTATATCATAGTCAATATTAGTTATTTAGTTAGGGTATTTGTGTTTTTCGTTAGTTTCTCTCATATAGTCATTATCACCATGCAACATATATAATGGTAACATAGGTTTTGCATATTCTTTTATTATTTGTCTTGTGTATGTATATTATAATTAATCATTTATTTATGTTAGAGTTAGTTTTTTATGTTTTGGTCATGTATGTAAGACCATATATATAGCTTACGTTTATGCTTTCCGGGTTTGAATAAAAATGAATTAAAAATATATGCTCCTCGTCTCGACCCGAATAACAAGACTTTTAATTGTCCATGCTAGGGATGAATTTATGCACAACACAAGAGGCGTATCGGCATCCATAGTGTCGCAAATTTCTTTAAACTCAATTTAAATGCCCACTCCATGAGATCATGAACATTGAAAAACGACAAATGATGGAGTAAAAAAAACTAATATAACATACGAGGAATAAAAGAAGTGAGTCATAAACTCATAACTCATAATCGACCATCATAATTTCAATCAGAATCAAGACTAAAACTCGAGTTAAAAAACGGGACGAGGATTTGGGAGAACCTGAGATTGCCATTTACAAAACCAAAATCAAGTATAATATTGTTGTATGATTTTGTGATTTCGAAACTGAATGGTTGCTTAGATTCCCAATCGAGCAGATTCAATCGTCGAGTTAGGTGTATGCCTTGCTATTTTGTTCATTTCTATTGTTCAACTTGTTTTAATTCTATTGTAGTATGGTTTCGAATTGTGAATTTTAAAATAACAAGGTACAAAGAAGCATTATTATGAATAGTTCTATTTAGAGTACAATCAAGTCGCTAGTAAGGGAGGAACCCTACTATTTTTATGAGAAAAATAACATTAAATTTTCATGTGTAATGTTATCAACATCAACGTCTAAACTTCCTTTTCATATGAGTTTGTACAAACTATCCTTTTCATATGAGTTTGTATAAATTGTTCAATGACTTATATGTCTAAACTGTAATCAGTAGGATATTTGTCTAATATAGCTTATGTTTATGCACATAAACAAATGAACATAATCAACTTACTCATAATATTGCACTATAAATACAAGAATAAACTGTAGTTTCGTCCATGTGGTTTTTATAAATATGCGGTTTTAGTCCAAAGTTTTAAATTTGCGATTTTCGTCCTTGTGGTTTCATTTCACCCGCAATTAAACCTGAATTCATTAACCTCGTTAAGTCTAGTCGGTAAACCCATCAGCGTACCCTTCACGTGAGGAACAATTTTATCCTTTTTCCCCCCAAATACACCCCAGCCCCTCACGTGAAGGGCTTACGAATTACGACTGAGGTTTATTTGGAGAGAGAAAGGACAAAAATGCCCCCCACGTGAGGGGCACGCTGATGCGTTTAACGACCGGACTTAACGAGGTTAATAAATTTGGGTTTAATTGCAAGTGAAATGAAACCACAGAGACGAAACTCGCAAATTTGAAACTATTGGACTAAAACCGCAGATTTGGACAAACCACAAGGACGAAAACCGCAGTTCACTCTAAATACAATTAAAATGCATAACAAAGGCGAAAGGGTATATGCATAATGTCAGACAATGGTTAAAGCGTTTTGTTACGATTTAATGTATTTTTTACTTGACTCATTTTGGCTCGGTACATTCTCACTTGGCTTAAAGTTTGCCACCGCTAACATAAAAATTATGAATCTACCACTTATCCACACACCGATTCCTAGACCACGAATCATCTATGGATTACTCCCACAAATAAAGTCGTTAATAAAATCAATTCGTTTGAATGCAATATCACAATGTCATCTTACCAAACGAATGATGCATAGTAACTTTATTAATTATGTCACACGCTTGTCGATAACAACCTAAGTGGAACAAGTGTTGTGATCTTTGGTCCATTTGAAAAGTAATGACTCCATTTGATCTTGTGGTTTGAAACTATGGACACGTTGAAATGTATCAAAAAAAAATATCCAAAATAGTAATTATGTGAACACGAATCAACTTTAATAAATTACTAAAGGGTGATGTTATAAAAACACCACTTTAGAGTTGTTTAAATCGCTCAACTAGAAGTTATCTCAATTCGTTCGAAAAAAGCTTACCTGAATCCAATCAGATTATAAACCAGGCCAGCTCATTTAAATAAAGGAGGAAAAACTAGCTTGAAATCGACTCGTTTACAAAAATAGGTTGGCTTGACCCGGCTTGTTTAAAAACCAACCCAATTCAACACTTACGGATTTGGCTAGGCTTGGTTTAGCTCATAAACAGCCCATACACCCTCAACCATAATATGTCCCTCAATAACTTCATATTATCCCTTCACATTTCTTCACATTTCTTGTTTGTTGTGTGACGTGACTGTTTTTTTTCCTCGTGTTATCTTTCTTTTGTTTGATTTTTCTGAATTTCAGTATTAAATTTTAGTTTCTTTAAATAACGTTTGGTACTTATTCTAAAATAAAATTTATAATGAAAAATAAAGCTTGTGTTTCAAAGTTTGTTTTAATATTAATTAATTGTCTTAAGAAAAGTGTAATATAGTGTCTTAAGAAAAGTGTTTATATAAGTTTGTTTATTAGTAGATTTTTAAGTTTGGGTTTTTAAGCTTGTAACATTATTTGTGCAAAGCAAAAGGTTGTTAGCCTTTCCACAATATGGCAAATTTCCTTATGACCAGCCTCTTAAAATAAGTATCTTAATATCAATCACATAAAATCTCCTTGTAACCATCTCGTTAATGCTTTATATTTAAAAGTATTATTATTAATGGTAATAAACTAATAACATTTAGGGGTGTGTGATGCGGTTCGGTACGGTTTTTGATTAAAACCGAACCAAAAACCAAACTTTCGGTTTTATGATTTTTTTTGAAAACCATTCGGTTTCGGTTTTTTCGGTTTTCGGTTTTTGGTTCGGTTCGGTTTTGGATGCGGTTTTTCGGTTTTGCTAATCGAGACAAAACTTTTTGGGCAAAAAACCTCAAGATTTAAAATTAGGCATGATATTTTTTTTAAATTAATGATTAATAGAATATTGAATATTTGGAATTCAAATATTAAAAGCTAATAAAAGATAACTTTAAAATCAAAACCTAGTACCATTAGTTATTAACCATATCTAAAACCCAAATATATTTGTTATTAACCATATGTTAAAACTAAATAAATAGTCATCGGTAGATTTTGCTTTAATGGTTATAAACTTACGGTTAAGATTTTATAGTTATTTCAATTTTTGGTTATTTCGGTTCGGTTCGGTCTTTTCGGTTCTTAACAAAATACAAAACCGAACCAAAACCAATATTTATGTTTTTGCTAAACTTCAAAAGCGAACCATCAATTTCTAATACGGTTTTGGTTTTTGGTTCGGTTTTTTTGGATTTTTGGGTTTCGATTCGCTTTTTCGGTTCTGTGCACACCCCTAAATTAACATTACACCTAATGCTCGGAACATCGACTATTTTGTTTTCAGATACTTTATATTCAACTTCAAACTTGTATTTATATATAAACTTTTAAATGATAAAAGAAATAACTAATGCTCAGGACTTCTATCGAAAAATATTCGGAAAATGTGTGTTCGATTTTGGCTTAGTTTGTAAACAAGTCGAGCAATGCTTGTGATTTTGGCTCGGTTTGTCAATGGCTTGATCGGCTCAGTCTAGTTTAGACATGATCAAACCCTCTTTCGATTCAGTTCGGCCTGTGAATATCCCTAGCTCAAACTCAGATATGTTTTGCCTTTTCTTTTTCAGTAAAATCAAAACTAATACAAGTTTTTAAAACATAAAGATACTAGAAAGTGTGACAACTAGCTCTACTTGAAAGTTGGGAGTTTGAATAGTAGTTTACGTCCCACACACAAGTACGTTTAAGATTGTGTGGTCAGATCAATAGTGTTTCCATTAACTATGTACGTGTGGTGTGTTACCGTATTCAACGGGGGAGAACCCCAAGTGACTACCGCTGCCTAATGTCGTGTCGGGATGAGTTTAAAATGGTACAACCGACTGTACCCAACGCTCCATTCCAGTATAACTAGTTAACCCTATAAATCTATAAAAATACAACTTCAACTCAAACAATAATTTAAAAGAGCATGATTCCATGGGTTTATGGCATTGGACTGTTGAATGCATCGATTTGTAATAAGAGACGTTTTTGTCCCTGAAGGGGTATGCACCCGCCTTAACATCGAGCGGGGCGGGTCAACCCACAAGACATAGACAAGAGGCTTGAAATCAGGATGTCATGAAGACACAAAGCCAAAACCTATACGCAAGCGCATGAAACATCTGCGCGTGGCGCATATCGCATATGCACACAACACACACATTTAGTGTGAGAATAAAGAGAAGACCTTGCGCATCCCCGGGATAGGCGCATAAAGGCCGCGCGTAAGCGACACACAACAAATGAGACAATAGTCTAATCCAAATCAGGATAAGGACAACCATGATCGTACTCATCAAGACAACATTCCAGAAGGTATCTTTTAAGGAATAAAGAATGTGCTGATGTTGACAGCTGCCAATGAAGGGTGGACAACTCAGCAAAGCCCATGTGCCACCGCGTGATGGCACATGGGTCAGGTGAAATACCTTGGTCAGAGAATAATCAATGAAAAAGCACCAGGTGTCCTAAGTACACGTGGCGCGAAGCAATAGGAGGAGGCCAAAAAGGCCCTAATTGGGTCTGAGTCCAATCATTGGAAACCCTAGCACAATAAATACTAGGCAGCCTCCACAGTTGGAGGCAGGCAATAAAATATATTCTAAGTCCTTTACTCATTTTTACCTTCTGATTATCCTCTCCTACAATATCTGATTCTCACACCGGAGGGTTACCCCAAAGAGGACCCCTATGTCCCTTTCTGAGGGGTAAGCTCACGGTGCTGTTCGTTTTGTAGGTGGAAGAACTCGTATCTCGGAAAACCATCGGTGATATAGCACACTCGTACCCGAGGAACGTTGATCGTATACAAGTAAGTCGATACACGTTTCTTCATTGGCGCCATCACCTGTTACAACGGCAACAAAACCACTATTTCATCAATTTTCTCTCTGAAAATCTTCACCATGGTTTCCGGTGTTCGAAACAACGATCAAGTTCTGGAGGATAATGAGCTTGAGGATGTTAATGAGGGACATCAGGTTCTGAGGGCGCCGCGTGACACTGCACGCACCACCAGTAACCATCCCTTCAACACAACACCTCATAGTCAAACTGAAACTCCCCCAGACGATCTCACGTTCCAAAATCTGACTGGTACAGAACAAAAAGGACCAATGGGCCCGGAAGTTGAAACCAATGACCCTAAAGAATGGCTCATAAACGAACAACGGCGTTTAATGGACAAATACAATGAGTTGGTAAAACACAAAAAGTTAGCCTATTTAACACAAAGGCTCGCATTTGATAAACAAACCATTCAGGGAACAACAAAAAAGACGCGCGCGCTGGAAGACGGTCATTCTGTTCACACCGAACAAGCTGATATTAGTGATGAGGAAGAGGTGCACAGCATGAAGAAGACGCGAGATACTCATGCAGGAGGTTCACAGCTTCGTGCACACATGCACATAGCACCTGGAGCCAAAGCTGATATGGATTTATACACACCATACAACCCACAAGCGAAAGGGCAAGTGGACGTAACTACACCATATAGGCCAGCCATCTTGGTAAAACATTCAAAATTCGCTGAGTGCATTGCGAAGGCTCCCATTCAACACAAAACCAAGATGCCAAGTGGTTTAGGCAAGTACGATGGTACAACAGATCCAGATGATTTCTTACAAGGTTTTTATAACACTGGAAACTTAGAAAGCTGGACGATGCCAACATGGTGTCACATGTTTGCTCGCTGCCTCACGGGTGCAGCGATTGTCTGGTTCGAAAGCTTGCCGATAGGACAAATCGATGGGTTCGAAGAGCTATTGGAAAAGTTCCAGGCTCACTTTGTACAGCAGCGCAGACACACGCGCGACCCCGATGACATCATGCACTGCGTACGCAGGAATGATGAAACCATTAAAGACTACATAACTCGTTTCAATCAGGAATCTCTTGCAATTGGAGGCATCACTGAACAGCTCTTGCGCATGGCCTTTATACAAGGTGCGCGCAGTGATCAACTCCGCAGAGCTCTCGTGAGCAGAGAGGGCATGCCAACCACTTGGGCTAAGCTTATGGAAGCATCGCGAGTCTTCGCGCGAAATAAAAAACAAATTGCCCAAGACAGAGCAAGAGATAAAGGGCATCAAACAGAAGCACCACGCAACAATGAAAGGAGGGGCAAACAAAATTCCGTATGGTCCAGGTTGCAACAAACCAATTATTCTCCTGCAGAAAAGCAAGCGCAACAAAGTTCACCCCAACCCCAAAAAGACATTCTTAATCGCGGAGAATGTGACAAGAAGGAGGCGGCAGAGAGCCTAACAGACCTCTACCAAGAATATGGACTCCCCTCACCAAAACGCCCTTGCAAGTGTTAAGCACAGAGAATGTCCAGTTTAAAAACCTCAGGCCATTACTCCATAAGGGACCACCGAATTTATTATGTAAGTCGGGTGCTGACAGATCCTGAGACGCGCTACACCATCATAGAAAAGTTAGTTTTATCACTAACGCATGCGTCGCGCAAGCTTCACAGATATTTCAATGGTCATCCTATTGAAGTCCTGACTGATTACAACATCCAGCAAGTCTTGCGACGTCCCGCGCTCTCAGGAAGGCTGACAAAATGGGCGCTGGAATTAGAGGAGCACACGATCACCTATAAGCCTCGTCCAGCAATCAAGGGACAAGTCTTAGCTGATTTCATCGCAGAAATCCCTGAAGGAAAAGTCGAAGAGGCTCAGCGCGAAGTAGACCCTCCGCAAGCCTATAATGAAGAAAACGTTTGGAGATTATTCACTGATGGAGCTTCAAACAACGAAGGGTCCGGCGCAGGCCTCAAACTGGTGGATCCAGAAAATCATGAGTATACTTACGCAATCAGGTTGGATTTCAAGAACACCAACAATGAAGCTGAGTATGAAGCCCTGCTGGCTGGTTTGCGCATCGCGCACAAGTTCGGAGTTAAAAAGCTAGAGGCTCATGTAGATTCATACCTGGTAGCAGCACAAGTCAATGGCATTTATGATGCCAAGGAGAACACCATGCCTCTGTATCTAGAGAAGGCGAAGAAACTCACCGAACAATTTGACTTTTCAGAATCATACACATTCCGCGCAGTGAAAATAAGTCTGCCGACGCGCTAAGCAAGATGGCATCAACCAGCTTCGATCATTTTGGCAAAGATGTCAGGGTGGAAGTAATGAGCAACCCGTCAGTGGGAGCGAAGTCTGTTCTTGTAATTCATACAACACCTTCATCATGGATAACTCCAATAATGGATTTCTTGAAGGAGGGAAAGGTACCAGACGATCACGCACAGGCGAGGAAGATAAGACACAAGTCGCAGAACTACGAAATGCTCGATGGTACGTTATATCGAAGCTCTTATCTTGAACCCCTCATGAAATGCCTAGACGCTGAGGAAGCAAGCTATGTGATCAGAGAGATACACGAAGGAATCTGTGGAATACATGCTGGCCCGCGCATGGTGATCACCAAGGCAATGAACGCAGGTTACTATTGGCCAAACATGTACTTGGACGCGTTAAAAGAGATCCGAAAATGCAAAGCGTGTCAGAGCTATGCGTCAAATACCATGCGGCCAAAGAACAACTTGATTCCGGTGACCTCTGCGTGGCCTTTCCACAAGTGGGCAATCGATATTGTGGGTCCCTTACCACAAGCGCCAGGGCGAGTAAAGTTTTTGGTAGTGGCAGTAGACTATTTCACAAAATGGGTTGAAGCCAAGCCACTGGCAAAAATCACAGCCGAGGCAATGAAGCAATTTATTTGGAGCCACATCGTATGCCGTTTTGGCCTGCCCATGGAAATCGTGAGCGACAATGGCAAACAATTCACTACAGGAAGATATCCAGTTGGTTCAAGGAATTGCACATCAATCAGGTCTTCACTTCAGTATACCACCCTCAAGGGAATGGCCAAGTGGAACGCGCGAACCAAAGCTTGCTGAATGGGCTGAAGAAAAGGTTGGAGGGAGAGTCCCATGCATGGGTCGAGGAGTTACCTAATGTCCTGTGGGCGCACATGACATTAAGCAAAACCAGCAATGGCGAGTCCCCGTTCAGCCTAACCTATGGAACAGAGGCTATGATTCCAGCAGAGATTGGATGCCCATCCTATAGAGTGCTCATGATGAGTAAGACGGATAACGAGCAAGAAAGGAGGTTGGATCTCAATTTACTTGAGGGACGCAGAGAGGCGGCTATCATCAGTGAAGCCAAATACAAGAAAAAGCTACAAAAATACTACAATCAGCGCGTGAAAAAATGCCACTTCAAGAAGAATGATTTTGTCCTTCGGAACAATGAAGCTAGTCGCGCAATACCCCCCCGGAAAGATGTCTCCCAACTGGGAGGGACCTTATCAAGTCTCGGAATGAATTGGGAAAAGGCGCATACGCTTTAAAAGATTTAAATGGAAAGAAGAATCCGCGCACATGGAACGCAGCACAACTTAGAAAATGTTTCATGTAAAAGTTGTCAAGTTTGTAATCAAGGCTTTTTAAGCCATTATGAATAATGATACGCTCTATTTTTTATTAATATGCGTTCTACTACCTTTTGCATACATGTTTCACACTTCCCTTTATTAATTTGAGCAATATGACAACATTGTATTGACATCAAACTAAAAATAAAACGAAGTAAAACATACATGCGCGAGCTTCAAGCTCAGACGCGTTAACGAGTTTTAACTCTAAAACGTCAGGGCCTTAGCCCAATAATATGAGCCTTAGCTCAAATTACTCATAGCATCCATCCTACGTATTGCGCAGCTGGACCATAAAAATACCTAAGCACAACTAAGGCAAAGCACATGCCAAAGCATAGTTGTTAAGGTCTCAGGTCGGGGCCGCGCATGGGATTATAATGGATATAGGCAGAGTAACACATACTGACACGTAAAGGCTAAAAAACTCATTCATAATTCCCTATAATAAATGCACGATAACGTCGCGCAAAAGAGGAATAATGAAATGCCAAGGCACGTGTCAGCATATTCAGAATATCGCAAAATAACTTGAAATATGACAACTGTTAAGGATTAAGTAAAAATAATTTCCTTACAACCTTGTTCAAGTTTCAATGTGTAAACATACCTTATATTCAACAAGCACACACATGCAATATAAAGAGATGAATTGGGAATGCGCAAGATGCGAATAAGAGAAAAACGAAATTTCATTCCGAAACATAGAAGTTTACAAATTTACAAATGATGAGGTAAAAACTACAAACACAAAAAAAAAAAAACAAGAAGGGCTTTTCAAGTCTCTATGTTAATATCAGCCTCTTCATCTTCCTCATCATTATTTTCTCCCTCAGTATCTGGCGCAGCCCGCTCCTCGTCATCTCCAAACTTACCATAATCAAGCTGTTCGTCTTGAATATAGTCGTCTTCTGTCATGATAGCATCAGGAGTAGGTCCTTTGGCCACGCCAGAGCCGCTGGCAGAGGTAGCGTTGCCCGTGCCATCATCATTGCCCCCAGTCCCTTCACATTCATCAAGTAATTTCTTTAAAGCGCCAAGATCGGGCTGGTCAGCAAGCGCGGCTATCTGCAAGTCACAAGGAACAGTATAAGTACAAAAGATTATGAAAATAAGTCAAGTAAACTCATTAAGGTTAAAATACCTGCTCAAGGATGGGAATTGGAGTATTCAAGTACTTCTTCCCCACCTCAGCCATGTCAGCGCAGACAGCGTCGAGCTGATAAGGGTAGTCGGATGGATTCTTCTTTAGCATGCCATATTCATAACCATCCTTAAACCCCTCAGCCCAACCCACCAAGCCCGACGCCGCATTACAGTCTATCACAAGGGTCTGAAACTCGTCTGAGTATTTCATGGCATAAGCGCAACGAGTCACACCCTGTGAAATCAGCCATTGACGGTCCTGCGCGAGGGAAGAAACAGACGTCTCAAGAGCAGGGATTTGAGAGTTTAACAACTTAACAGTTTCCTTGGCTTGTTTTAGCTCTTCTTTGTCAGACGCAGCTGCCGCCAAGGCTTCATTCTTTTCCGCTCGCGCAGCATCGAGCTCTTTCTTCAGGCGCGCAACCTCCCTCTCCAATAAACATTTTTCAGTATTAACCTGCGCAATAGTTTGGTCATGCGCCTCCACTGCCAACTCCAGGTCACGCGCTCGACGCGCGTACTTGGCCGCATCTGCCTCTGCCACTTGCAGTTTCTCCCGCGCAGCTTGCAGCTCAAGCCCGCGCTTCACAAAAGCAGCGTTGGAACTTGCCCGGTTCTAGCTAAGTTCTGCTTGGAGTTTCTCAGCTTTCTCTCGGGCATCAGAAAGATTCCAAGCAGAAACCTTAGCCTCTTGCTTGGCCTCCGCAAGGGCATCACGTACCTTTATATAATCATTGCGAAGCTCTTGGGAGGCAGCAAAAAACGCAGACCCAGCAAAAAGGTGGTCATTAAGCAAATCCACGCGAGCGCGGTCCTCTTGAAACCTCCTTTCAGCTGGAGGAACAGAGTGAGCCCAAAAGTCTTCACATACGCCCAAGGACTGGAATGAGCTCTCTTCAGTGATACTCCAGCTCGGGCGGTATATGTGATCGGCTCCCTACAAACACAAAGCAACGCAAAGAAACGTTTTAGTTATCTAAACACTAATTTGGAAGTCTGCACAGCGGAGCAAAATAAACTTATATCTGAGGAGAACCGGCAGAATGATTAGCGCCAGCTGATGAGCTCCTGCCTGCCCCATGAGAAAAAGGCTGCGCCACGAAATCTCGTGGCGCTATGAGGGCTTACACGGCCCTCATCATCCTCTATAACAGGTCTCTTCTCCTGCGACTTGGAAGAATCAAAAATAGTCTCACGAGGAGGGCTGCGCGCAGGAGGAGGTGAGGGAGGTCTTGACGCTGTTAGAGCTGCGCGAAAAATAGTCTCCTGCTCCTTAGTGATCCCAATGAGGGGAGATTCAGTACTTGTTGGAGCAGGAGCAGAACTAACGGCGCCAGCGCTAGCAGTGCCACCAGCAGCTTGTGTGCCAGCTATAATTCCTATGAAAAAACCAACAAGGAGAAATGATTCATGACTTGAACTAAAGGAAAAAATCAGACAATCAAAGCCCAATAAATACCTTGGCGCACCGCAGTCCGCGAATTAAGCATCGCCATGAAGTCCATTTTCCCCCTTTTTGAGGGCAAAACAGAGGACTTCAAAACAACCTTCGGCATAGCCTTGGCACCTTGCTGCGCCTGAGGTTGAGCCACCAACGTTGCCGGCTCTACAAACATTTGAGTGAGCAAAGCTTCATTAATAACTCTATCGGAATCACGCTCATAAAACCACAAAATATAAACAAAGTATACCTGTTGGAGAAGACGAAACAGCAGGCGCAGCACCGCTTCCCTTGTCCGCCGCGCGCAGAGATGAGGTTGCAGCACCATACCTCGTGTGGACTGGAGGATTGCCCACACCTTGAGGCAAAGAAGACGAGGAAAACTTGGAAGTAAAACCCTTGGTTTTCTCAAGTCCCTTCACTTGAGTAGGAGGAAGATTCTGGGCAACAGAGGCATCATCTTTTTTCTGTTTTTTACTGGCCCCTGCGCCAGTCTTGCCTTTAGCCTTGCGCTTGAGTTTTTGCGCTTCAGCTTCTGCCTCCTCCTTTTCCTCTTCCACAGGCTCTAACTCATAATTAGCGAGCGCATCTACAATACGCGCAACAGAAATGATAAAACCAAATTTGGTATTCTAAGGGCCTAAGCACAAATACAAAGGCTTACCAGGCACATCGCTGTCAAGGCAAAACTCTAAGTCAACAGGAATAAACATATCGTCAAAACGATCAGGAAAGGCGGTTTCCCCAGGGTTCATCGCAGCAGATCCACCCTCCGTATGCTTGTCATAGGCGGCGTGGATGTATTCCTTGCTTTCTGCATAAAACAAGACAAGTGATATCAGCAAAACGAATTATACTCGCGCAAAATTAATGCAAAGAACAAACAACCCACCTGAGCCATCAACATGGATGACAGACTCAGTCTCGCTGTCAGTCCACCTCTTGCTCATACCAACCCCCACCAACGCTTCCTCGCAAATATTCTTGGCGGGGGATGGTTCAGCAGTTAATTTTTTAACCCACGCGCCAGATGGATTCTTAAGAACGTCATCATCCGCGGGCGCGGAAGTAATCGCGCGCATGGTCATACGAATGGGAATAACACCAGCCTTGATATAAAAGAATTTTTCAGCCCAGTCATGAAGGCTTTTGAAGGTAACAGTGCAGCACTTAACCTTCTGACTGCGCGGTGTGAATGAGAACCAAGAATCTTGGATTTTCGGCTTATAAAAATATTGAAAGCGCCGAGGGGTGGGCTCCTCGCGCTGAGCTTTGCACATGAACTCAAAATGAGTCATGCGCACTAATCCACAGGGATGGACTTGAGATATATGAGTCCCGTAAAATTGGAGGAGCGCACCTATAAACCTCGTCATCGGAAGACGAAGATTACAGTGGGTGAAAAAGTGAAAATATAAAGAGATATAGCCGGCGGGAGGATCCGCCGCCGTTTGCCCGGTCGCCGGGAGCAGACAACCATACTCAGGGAGAAAACCCTGAGAGGCGACGAGATTATCAAAATCAGGTTGTTTCAACTTGCAGGGTATCTCATCCCATCTCTTCACCGCCTTGTTCTTCCCTCCCTCCTCCGACGAGGCCTCGGCAACCCGAGTACCCTTGCCGGTTTTCTTCAAAGTAGACATAACCACAGATTTTACACGGCCTTTACTAGGGGAAATTGTGGTGTCTGGGTTATCAGACATACAATTGCGAATCGAACAATATGGTTACTTTAAGCACGGAATTCAGAGACAAAGACGAAAGCTCTTAATCGGAATGTAAATGATAGGCAAAAGCTCTGAAAATGACAGTGGAGATGAAGAAAAAACCGTTCAAAAGGTTTGGTTTTATAGGCCCAGGAGAGAGAGAGAAACAAGTAATAATCAGATCTACGCTCACGCGCCCCCACTCGCAGGCGTAGGTCAACATAAGCGCGACACGTGTTCCTGACACTGTATGAGGAGACGTGAAAAGCCACTGTAGCACCTCGAGCACACGAAAGGTCTGACACATAACGTCTCCATCTCTGATGCATGTCAACACCAACCAACCACGTGCATTGACGATTCGTTTTAACCAAAGGGATGGAATTTCGCGCAACGCGCGTACAAGAAAAGAAAAAGAAAAAACAAGCCCTATGGAAAAAGCAAACTATTAAGTCTAATATCTATCTTACCTCGCTCGCGCGAGACAAGACACACATTAGACTGGGGGGGCTTGAAGGGGTATGCACCCGCCTTAACATCGAGCGGGGCGGGTCAACCCACAAGATATAGACAAGAAGCTTGAAATCAGGATGTCATGAAGACACAAAGCCAAAACCTATGCGCAAGCGCATGAAACATCTGCGCGTGGCGCATATCACATATGCACACAACACACACATTTAGTGTGAGAATAAAGATAAGACCTTGCGCATCCCCGGGATAGGCGCATAAAGGCCGCGCGTAAGCGACACACAACAAATGAGACAATAGTCTAATCCAAATCAGGATAAGGACAACCATGATCGTACTCATCAAGACAACCTTCCAGAAGGTATCTTTTAAGGAATAAAGAATGTGCTGATGTTGACAGCTGCCAATGAAGGGTGGACAACTCAGCAAAGCCCATGTGTCACCGCGTGATGGCACATGGGTCAGGTGAAATACCTTGGTCAGAGAATAATCAATGAAAAAGCACCAGGTGTCCTAAGTACACGTGGCGCGAAGCAATAGGAGGAGGCCAAAAAGGCCCTAATTGGGTCTGAGTCCAATCATTGGAAACCCTAGCACAATAAATACTAGGCAGCCTCCACAGTTGGAGGCAGGCAAGAAAATATATTCTAAGTCCTTTACTCATTTTTACCTTCTGATTATCCTCTCCTACAATATCTGATTCTCACACCAGAGGGTTACCCCAAAGAGGACCCCTCTGTCCCTTTTTGAGGGGTAAGCTCACGGTGCTGTTCGTTTTGTAGGTGGAAGAACTCGTATCTCGGAAAACCATCGGTGATATAGCACACTCGTACCCGAGGAACGTTGATCGTATACAAGTAAGTCGATACACGTTTCTTCAGTCCCATATATAAGTAGTCCATGTCATCAAAAAGCGAATGAGGTTAACTTCATTTAGTATGAGATCGCTGAAGAAAAATACGTTCAAAGTTAGAACTGTCTGTAAATATTTTCTGAGTTAAGGTTTAACAGGTCAAAAATTCCGCTTTTATTTATTATGAGAGATAATAATGACCCATGAACATATAATTTTAACAATGATGCATGTAACAATTATGTTCAACTATAAAGATGAAAACAAAGATCAAAAAAGATCGTGGATAAAAATGATTGAACTGTGCGACTAACAAATTGTTTCGTTAGCTAGCAAGAAGACGGGCCGTCTTGATAAACACCTTTGATTAGCCCACAAACCTTATTAAGTCCAACCAGCTCATATATGAAAAAAAAGGAAGAAAACAGTATTACATAATACATAATACATATAGAATTAATAAAGGGTATTAAATTGTAATTTAACATTAATTAAATAATAAATTTACTATGTAAACTACCAACAAATTAAAATAAAAACATCAAGGAAATATGAAAAAAAAAAACCATTATCCATTTGAACGAGTTTTCCTAAAATGTCCACCTCAAATTCAGTCAACTCAACTACTTAGGTTGTCATCTATGGGCTTTAAAGTGGGCGGTAAGGGGGCTTGGGCTTTAAAGCCCCAAACACCCTAGAGAGGCATCGTTTTGGCGGGGCCATTATGCTTAATACTCATAGTGACGTGGCAATACTCATCAGTCATCACCCGACTAGATCTTTCAACCAACTAGGTCACGTCACGTGTCAATGTCAAGTTGAGATGCCCATATTAAAAAAATAACCAAATAAACTCGTCGAACTAACCGGCTAACAAGATTCTCTTTATCTTACAACAAGATATGTTTAGACTCTGATGAGATATTTTCGTCTTCCGATGAAATTTTTTTGCTTCCGTTGAAAGTTTTTGACTTCCGCAGAGATATTTTTGACGCGTGGATTACTCAATAGGCTGATTGAGTAGATTTGATGTGGACATTTTGAAAAGAAAAAATGTCGAATAAATATTTTTTTTAGTTTAACCGGTAAAGCAAAGATTTTGTTAATTTTCCCTTTAACACCATCAAGGATGGTAGGTCTAAAAAAACACATTCACTAAATCTTCACTGACATACGTCTGCTTGAAATCGTTCTTCCACAAAGCATACCAATGTACCATCATCTACATCATGGACTATTTCAAAACACCCAAAATTAAATTAACCACCCGACCAAAGAAGATATAAACAAACTAATTTCAATATTAAATATTCCACTTTTCAAATATATGATTCCCCAAATCCTTTTATATAATAAAGAAAATTGTAAGCAAAAAGTTAAGAGATTTGGTTGGTATATAATTGGACTAATGGAGTACTATAAAGGATAATTATATTGTACGTACGGGATGGTCAAGCTAGTGTGATACATGACTACATTCTTTGAATTTGTAACCAAAAGGTTTTGCCTTGATGCATGCTTCTCACTCATTCTAAAATATGAATGGACCCGGGATGTCTCCCTAAAGGTGAGTAATGTAATTAAAACCGCACGGGACCAGCTGATCAACCAAGAACCGCTAATCTCACCCACTCGATTGAACATTATATAATCCGTAGTGAAATCATGGGAATTTCTGTAGCTACATTCGCTAGCGAATACTGTATAAAATCTATAGCAAAATTTCATAGCAAAATTGGTAGTAGAAATGTAGAATCATAGCAAATTTCTGTAGCCATATGAAATCCATAGCCAACATAGTAGCTAAAACTCACTAGCAACTAGCAAACTTTGTAGCTTAAAAATTTGTATCAAAATTTGGTAATTATAAAACTGTAGCAAAATACTGTAGCTAAAAAAAAACGTAGCAATATTTCGTAGTTAACAGTCTATAGCTAAAATCCGTATTAGCAAACATTTATGTGGTTAACAATTAACATAGCTAAAATAGCGGCATATCTTTTTGTAATTAAAATCGTCACAAAATTATTCCATAGCAAAAATCTATAAAAGAAAAATAAATTAACCACGAGACTTGTACTTACGAACCAAATCCGTAGCAAACACCCATATTGCTATGGATTTTCTACGGAATTGGCCGTAGCAAATACCTGGTTTTGTACTTTTGTAGTAGTGAAACTTAAAAGCCTTGATCAATGTATAACATATTTTGTTTTCAAATATAATGTCTAGTAAAATTTGTGTATATACTGTCACGAAACATTTATACTTATTTACATTTCGATATGAATTTTATTCAAAACAAACCGCAACGATGCGCAGACAATAGGTACTTATTTTATTAATTAGTGAAAATTGAAAATTCTTTAAACTATTATATACTGAAACTCCAGCCAAGTTTAATACGGAGTACATCATTTGCTTGTTCAAAAAGTTTCCATTAATTTTGAAGGCTTCAAGCTGACTGGTTGTCTGGTTGTACACACACTAAAAAACATTTTAAATAATAACCTAAAAAAAGGAAAAAAGCACTTGGTCTGGTTTAGGGTTTCCAAATTATTTCCATAACAAAAGTTAGATATATAATATCAAAGATTCCTAGAAATCTTCATCATATCATCAGTGTCCCAACTGTTGAAGATCCCATATCATATCAATACTCTAATTAAGCAGATCATCTCCAACAACCACTACTAAAATAATATGTTGAATTGATACTATGATATATATATATTCCTCATACACAAAAGTTGACTACAAGTCCAGGTGGGATTAATCTTAATTAACATCATATATTATCATGTTTTCTTTGCAGCAAACTGAAGATCTGGGGTTGGGTGAGTTGAATCAACAAGATCTTCTAGCGGATCGTCATGATCATGTTCCTATGGATGGGAATATTAATCAACAGGCTAACCCTAGTTCTTCTACTGCTGATCATGTTGTAGAAGATGGTACTAAAGATGATCATACAAACAAGAAGTTGATTCATCGAGAGAACGAGAAGCAGCGAAGGAAACAAATGACGGATCTTTATGCCTCACTTCGAAGTCTACTTCCTCTTGAATTCATCAAGGTGAGCTTTAGGTTTTACAAATTTGTGTGAATGTTTATTAAAGTTACTTGATTTAGAATTAAGTTGAAATAATAATAATAATAATAGTAATTAGGGTTGTAGATGAATCGAACAAGGCTTTGTTCATGTTTGTCGCTAAGTCTTTATTGGAAAAACAAACGGTTCACTCATAACCGAACAGAATTTCTTATTCGTAATTCGACCATTAAAGGAATGAACTTGGTACATGAACGGTTCACAAACACAAACGAAGGAACATGAATGAATACAATTATGTTTTATTTGATTTGGCTAACCAAGAATAATTAGTGTGAATGATTTGGTCCGGCTACCAAATTTGTGTTGGTGTTTTTTAACATTCATATTCATATGTAATTAATTTACATGTAAGTTATCACATAATACTCATTTATTTTGTTTTATAGTTATAATTTACATGTAAATTATCACATAATTTTTCATATTCATAGTTATAATTATCACATATATTTTGTTAGATAGAACTAAAAAATGTGATTAAAATATCATAAAACCTTTTATGAACAAACACACATTAAACATCATGAGCGAACACACTATTGAACGTTCACAAATACAATTGAATGAGCATGGCCTCTATTCGTGTTCTGTTCATTTAATTTAATTAACTGAAAAAAATTTATGTTAATGTTTGTTTACAGCCTTAATAACAATAATAATAAAAGAAAGAAAAAAAATCGTAAACATGATTATTTGCTGTCGCATTTGATGTGTAGGGAAAACGTTCTACACCGGATCAAATGGAGCAGACAGTGAAGTATATCAAACACATGCAGGAAAACATTAAAGTGTTGGGTGTCAAAAGAGATCAGCTTAAGAACTTTACGTCAATGAATTGTTATACCAATGAAAGCTTAACGAATTTGATCCCAAATACAGTCGTGGTCAATCGTTGCAATGAAGGATTCCAGATTTTGATAAATAGTTGTTCAATTCATGATGGGTTCCTCCTTTCAAGAGTATTAGAAACACTTGTAGAAGAAGGGCTTGACATTATAAGCTGCACTTCGACTAGAGCAAACGAGAGGGTACTTCACATCATCCGATCTGAGGTAAGTTTTCTTATGACAATTAGTCGAATTTGCAAAGTTTTAATATACTTAATACACTTAAAATTAAGTGCAAGAAATTATGAATAAAGGTGGAGAAATATGCCATGACTAACTAACTAGCTAGTTAATTCTAAACATTGCACTTTAAGATGTTAAAAGTTCTTGTTATAATTAAACTTCTAATGTTCATTAAACATATTAAGTATTCCTGTTTTATAAATGTGCCAAAATTTATAAGTAGTTAGTTTATAATTATCTAACACACACTTTTTAAGTATAACATATAAATCACTTGCTAAACCACAAATTAAGTTTGTTAAATGATTTACCATTTGCTCTTTTAACTTAGATAGTTTGGAGGGAATCCTACCCATGGGTTGCAGGAAAAAAAGAGTTTTAAGTATAGGTCTAGATCGAGATTGCTCAATTCGTGTAGTCTGTTAGAAATAATCATGATTCACAATTCAAAAGAAGAAGAAAAAGATAATGAGACAAATAGATTGAGTTAAAGAGTTTTAAGTTTGAATTAAATGTCTAGTTTAAAGTACTGTTAAGTTTATCTAGTATAGTTAGTTTATTTTAGAGTTTGACTCATTTTGGTTTTGAGTCATTGTGGTCAATATAAGTATAAGTCTAGAGATTGGTTATATGAAAGTTGAGCCAAGTTTATTTTTATACAAAAGAGTATGAACGTGGAAGAGAATCTAGTCGGGAAGACTTCAATAGAGACATAAGTACTTTAGATGCTACGGGTGTGAGATGTTCGGGCACTTCGCATATAAGTGTAACCGGATAGGAGGAAGACGCAAATCTAACTCAAGGTCAAGAAGATGAGCCAACACTGCTCTGGACTAGAAGCGAGTTTGAATCAGATCGAATTAGTTGTGGGGGGGGGGAGATTGTTGGAATAATTATGATTTGTTGGACTTAATTGGATCGAATACGAACAACACACTGATAATTTTGTTAGAACTTCTCACGACTCTTATAATATTATTAAGAACGAAAACCACACAACAAAACAATACCATAACATCTTATATTTATACTAACAATGAGTTGTACATGTATCCTACTAACTTTAATCCCTAATAATACTCAAACAATTAATAAATAAACTCTATTTTTATTATCTTTAACGATTATCTCTATAGCTCGATCCATTATTATCTCTTCTATTTCTTTTGATTTATCTCTTATCCCTTACTGTGATCTAATATCTAGTTCTACAATACAAACAATAGAATTTAGGGTTTACAATATGGAGTATAAATTAACATTGATCCTTTCTATATATATTTTGTATAAGAAGTAAGAACATCAAATTTGTTCCTCACTTGGCTCATCATCAATCAATTCTTGCAGGCGAATAATCAAGCTTCGATCAACCCCTCATTGTTGCAACAAAAATTAGCAGGAGTTGCCAATGAGTCGATTTCATATTGAGTAGCCATACATATACCACATCACCCATGTTCCTGCATAACACCCATGCATGCTGCTTCTTTGTAGTTCTTTCAGTTAATTTAAGTTTGATTTTATTTTGTAAGCCTATATAAGGCCATTGAAAAATTGTTATTCCTTTCTTGTGCTAACTTCTTATAGTTGTATCTTATTGTCTTTTATTCCTTGGATGCATTTTTATTTGCTTGCATGGACAAATGCAGTAAATAGTAATACTGATGGTCATGTTGCAACCATCAATTTTTGTTTTTCTTAATTTTTCGGTTTTTGTGTTTAGATACTACGATGTTGGGTTGATGATCGATCTATTGCATTTTGAGCTCATTAACTTTGTTACATTAGCCTACATTTCCAACTAGAACAATATGAGGGTTTTAGGGTTTTATTTTTCTTTTCAAAGTTTTAGTTTCATCTCTTATACTAAAAATATATAAATCATAATTCATTTATCATTCATTTAATATTCTAGTGATTTTCTAAAATCCTTCTCTACAATCTTGTTAGATAATATTAATCTCAAAAACCTTCTCTACATTCTAGTAATTTTCTAAAATCTGATGCCCTTAGATAAGTTTTTTTTAACAGGAATAAACAATAATTATAAGAGTCTAGGCTCTGAATTTCAGTTTCTGGAATATTATTAAAAGTTCCTTATTTCTAGAGCTGGGCATAAAACTCGGTTCTGGACCTGACCCAGAACCGGTTCCATGCACCTCTACCCTACCAAAACCCAAACCCAACCCAGTTAAAACCCAATTAAAAACCCGGCAAACCCAGTCAAACACCCGACCATATCCAATACTCCAAACCGGTTCTACCCACCCGATTCTTGACTTTGATGTCCAAACTTGGAGCCAGTTCCTAACTTCCTATCCAGTTCCCAGTTCCTGGTAAAACCCAGTTGCACATCTCTACTTGTTTCAACTTTCAAGTAAGACAACAGCCCAACACCCAAGAGATGGAAGCCCAATTCTCCCTATTTTTTGGGCTGTATCGATTTAGCAAGACAAGGCCTAAGCAGGCCTCTGTTTCTTTTAGCCCAACCTGAAGGCCTAAAGCCTGCTTGATTTATCATAAATTGCATAAATTTCACAATTAAAGTAATTTGCAAGAATTTATGTTTACTCCAAAACTATAAAAGTTTTCTCTATAAAAAATATCATGATAAACTATATTTATGACCATAGAAATGAACTCTCACACTGATTTGTATATAAAACTAGTGGAATTTCCTCGCGGAAACTTAGTCTATGGACAACAAAATATAACATAATGTAATAACATCGAATTCAACTGAAAAAAAGTTATAAACATAAAGTTACAAGATTCAATATTACGTTGTTGCACAGCGCCACTTCGAATGGTCTAATGGGTGATGGGGCACTCCCCAAAACCACTTGATCACTTGGCACCAAATAATCAAGGTATGCCACATCATCTTCAAATTTTTATAAGCAAAATAAAATTTACTGAAAATTAGTTGTACCTTAAAGAAACTATTGTAAGGTTCTATATTTTCTCAACAAAATCAAGATATCCAAATATTAACACCTAATTTGACATTGAAGAGCTAGCTCATGATTAGTGAGATCGGTTTTGCTAGGTCAATGGTGTATTGTTTCTTCAAAACTACCGCGCCTCATAGCATTCTTCATGTATTTACCAGCAAGGGAATCAAACAACATGCCCGCACCTACTCCAATGGCTAGGTCAATGGTGTAGTGTCCCAGGGTGCTTAGCAACCTCACTACTTGTAAAAGGTTCAAGGTGTCGAATAGAAAGGCCAACTCCCACCTATGCATTCTTCTCATATCAAGTGATGCAATCACGGATCCTGCTACGTGACCAGAATAGAACAAGAAGAACGACACGTTCCCTACCGGAAAGTCTGCTCCCGATCCCAAGAATCCCTATCCATATACAAATTTGTAATTGTAGTTATGAATGCATATACGTGTAAACAATGCTTTAGTTATATAGTATGACAAGATAAACGGTTGTACGATTAGTAAATGTCGTATGTATGATGGTTAAAAACTTAAAATAACAAGTGAAAGTCTTTTGTCATTTATCATGTCCTTCATAAAAGATTTTTAGTCTATGTAAAAAGGCATATTATGTGAGTGTGTTTTCTATATTTTATGGAGTACTTGTGAGTGGAAAAAAAAAGAAAAAGTTACTATTGTTAGTAAATTTTGAGAAATATTGTTTACCCTTTATAATTTTTTTAATACTTTTTAAAAGTTGTTATGAGTTAAGTAGAGAGAAAATGTCATGATAAATGTATAAAAAAAGTATTATGTAATTGAAATGAGAGAAAACTAATGTAGTAATTTCTATTATAACGATAAAGGATCTAACGGGAATGCTCTTAGAATGGTCATTTTAATGTATAAATGAACAAATTAGCCTTTGACCTTTAATTTTATAAAAATATTATTATTCATCTTGTTTTTTAGTTAAAACCGTGTTTTAGCTAATCAAAATCTTCCACTTGGTGTCATTACTTCGTCAATTTCCTTCTAGCGTAGGAGAATAATGTTGTTGCACCAAGGAACACTTGTCAAATAAACATCATTTAATTAAAAACTTTTTAAAAGTAAAGGCTATTTTGATAAGCTTATAGGTCAAGATAGACATTTTAGTGATTTTCCCCTCTAAAATAATACAAGCATAAAGTATATTATTTCAACTAAAGAGTCACAACTCACAATAATCATATAATGAAATTATAGGTAAGAGCTTTGACACGTATAAAGTTAGAACAATGATTCTTGGTCTTCTCTAGGTAAAGTTAGTTATGTATATACCTAACTCTAGACTTTATTACTTCAACTATTTCTAAAACTTACATTAACATGCCCATTTTTTTATAAAAATGTTGAGAACCAATTAACACAACTAATAATTAAAACAATTCCATGATTGTGCAATAAAATGCAACATTTTATTGGAGGTTGACAGAATGGCATACCTCAGGCAAAGGAAGCTGTGTAGAATAACCTAAAATCCCTCTGCATGTAAACATGAACAGCGCCGCCACAGTGGCTCTCGGCCGCCCTTCAATCACCAATGTCCCGATTATATAAGCCGTTTGCATCCCCACAAACACCTTACATTCAAATTAACATGTATATACTCAGTTAATAACTAATATTCCATTAGAATTCTTTTGCATGTTATCAGATTTATCATATTTCAATAAGAGGATAGAGAACAAACAGTTGTTTTGACAAAAAAAAAAAAAAAATTTGACCATCTTTGGTCATCATGGTTGTTTGATCAATAATTTTCAAAGTTTGAGCTACTGCTAGAAAACTGATCAATAGATTTGCGGAAACGTGTCAGAAAAGCGTCACACACCACAATTCAGACGCGATGTGCATGTCAAACACACCCCGGTGAGGTCTAAAATCACGCCGTTTTAAACAGTCATCTGTATAGATAACAGTAGGTTTCTATGAAAAAAATAATAATAATTAAAAGTTTGATTGTGTATGATCAGTGACCGTGGCCATTCTGACCAATGATTTTCAAAAAAGTTTGGTTCACTACTAGAAAACTGATAGGTTTGTGACACAAAAATGCTTCCGTAAAGCGTCACACACCACCAATATTCCGACGCAATGTGCATGTCTGAAAAACCCTCGTAAAAAATTTCTTCGTGACACAATTCCGGCACAACTTTCCGACACTTTTTAAACAAATTCCTTAATAATTATAAACACCATATATAATAATTTTCAATAATTAAAATGGTATTCATACAAATACGGTCTCCAAGATAATTTTCAAAGTTTGACTTTTTTTCAAGACCGTTTGATTGCATGAGATCAAATGGACGTGGTATAGCTATAGCATGACCCTTATTACCGTATTAAGCCCCGCAAGAACCGTATTAAGCGTAGGACAATCAACAAGGACCCGATGCAAGTACCCGGTGGCCACAAACCCAATATCAAAAGGTGGGGGGGACGACGGAATCATCCGAAGCGTATACTCCACACCCATGAAGAACAACAACGTAACCGCAAAGAAACACGGGACCGGGTGGTACTTGAACACCAAAAAAACACGTCGGTTATCGTCCATTGTAAAACCGAAGCATCGGTTAAGGATGGATATGTAGATGTAGGTGTCTTTGGGTTTGAATTGTATAAGGTGGTATTATTATTATTATTATTGCTATTATTATTATTATTCTTGAGGTTATAGTTGGTTTTGAATATGGTGGTGGTTGTTTGTGGTGTTGAACGTTGGTGGAGTTTGTCACCGTTCATTGTGGCCGGAATAAGTGGTGGAATATGAAGGTGGTGGTGGTATATATAGGTGGTGAGTGGCGGAGATTACATAGTATGTGAGAAAGTGTGAGGTGGTGATGTAAAGTGAATGATAATAATAATATGTTTCAGATCTCAAGTGGGGAACCCTCATGCAGTATGTAGTAGGTGTCTTTTTTTTTATGTAAATGAACCGAACGTTTGGCGAATTGTTTGTGAACTCTTAAGTGGAAAGTTAGTTTATGTTCGTTTATTTAATAAACGAACGAATATGAACAAAAATTTTGTGATCGTTTAATAAAGCAAAATGAACATGAAACACATGTTTCGTTCCATTCATTATGTTCGTGAGCATTCGTATATGTTCTTTATTGATGTTCGTTTATATTTGTTCATATATGTTCATTTATATTTGTTGATGTTTCTTTGTGTTTATGTTTTTTTTTTGTGTTCATATAAGTATGTTCATATATATAATACAATTATTTTTGTTTATCTTTGTTCAACTATGTTAATTTATGTTCGTGAACAGTTCGTTTAGATTTTAAATATACGAACACGAACATGCTATTTTTAAATTATACACGAAAACCAAATATTTGTTCGTGTTTGTGTTCGTTAAAGTTAAATGAACAAACACGAACATACCCGTATTCGTATTCGTATTCGTTCGGTTCATTTACATACCAGCTGTTTGATACTTTTATTAAGAAGAAAATTTGATTAAATTATAGTTAGTTAAACACACTATATTATAATTATTATTACTTTTTGACATATGACTTTTAGCCGTGTTAGAAATAGTTTCATATTGACCCAACTTCTTATAAATAGTAGGGGCCATTTTTGTTAATTTGTTAGGGTTTTAACTTTTAATTTCCTTTGTTTCTTCAACAATGGCGCCCCTTGATTATCTTTTGGACACTACCTCTCTTCCATAACACAAGGTTCGATTTTATTCAGTTTTTGCTATCAAATGATTTATATGTATTTTTTTTATTTTTGCTTTTGAAACTCCCACAATAACAAATATATATGCTTTCACTATATGAGGCTAGGAAAAGTAACAAAGATATATAATCAAATATGTAAATGAAATCTGCTGTGTTATGGATTTGTAATATTTTATATTGATAGATATATAGGCAACCTAATTATTTTTTAGTTAATTATAGCCGGTTCCAATCCCGATTAACAAAATATGGTTCATAACAATGAACATTTGTCTTATCGATTCGAAAGATGTCAATATCAAGATTTTCAACCAAACACAAATTTGCCACAATATCCGATTTCACTAACATTAAAGAATGTGATAATGCAGGAGTCTCATGTCTCAACATCTCAAGATCTTAAATGTTGCCATACCACCCTTGTCCAACAATGTTATTAATATTTTAGTGAATATTATTAAATATAATCTTGATCATATCTTATTATTATATGTAATAATGAAACAAAGTAATATAATGACAATGATATATTCCTTAATTTCAATTATGTGATTTTGATGCAAATATGTCACACACACAATTTAAAGATGATATGAAACTCATTAAAAAAACCATAGATAATTAAGCTTAACATAATATCATTACACCATGAAGAAAACAAACTTAAAAAACAGAAATGCTTGACAAAGTTCATAATTCGCAAACTATTCGAAACCAGACGGGCCTAACGTTGGGCCAGATTCAGAATTTACCAACGCATGCACGCTCCCGATTAATCACCCATCATCTGGTCCGAACCAGTGTTGGTGGGTGGCTCAAGTACATAAACTGTGCCATCAGAAACGCCTAACGCAAATTGGTTAGGCTTGTTAGGGTGCGCAGAAATGGTATTAGCTTGCGCCCTTATCACACTGCAAAAATAAAATTTCATCATGTTACATGAGAAAAATATATATATAAATTCGTCACCACACGATATATGTACCTGCAGTTCGATGGCATATACGCTGCACAGTTTATCCAGCACTTCAACTCGACAGCATTGGCCGCAAGGACACCAACACTTCCATCCTCGACACACACAAATATCGATTCACCATCACATGAATAAGCGGCATCTGTTATAGCTCCGCTTGTGTCTCGAGGGGCCCACTAGCAACAAGATGAAAAAAATTTAAATACAATGTGTTTAGTTTAATTATTAAAATTTAGAAGTTATGACTTATGAAATGGTTACTAGCTAAATGTACCTTAATACACGAACCCATGTTATGTCCATCGAAAACAGTTATCTGTTTCTCGTGAACCACCATGAAGTGTGTCAGGTTGAGGTGCACTCGGGTTGGTGCATGCGGTCTGTTGGTAATTCTAGCAGGAAACTCTATGAATTGGCTTGTTCGAATCTTCCAGCTATCGGCATCCCACAAGCATAACTGAAATATAGTGTCATTATATATGAGTGAATCAGACAAACATTTTAATGAATAAAAATTTTCGATGGGTTTTTTGTTTATTTTTTATGGAACGAGGACAACGTAGGAAACATTTTAGTGTTTTTACTTTTTTTGTTTATGATTTATATTTTGAGTTATAATTTTTTTATTATTATTTTTGAATATTTTTTTGAGAGTTTTTGATCTTAATAGAACCCCCCTCAAAAAAAATAATAAAAAAAATCATAACTTAAAATATAAATAAAAACAAAAAATCTAAAAAAACTAAAATGTTTCCGTCGTTATTCTCGTTCCAAAAAAAAAAACTCAAAACCTGGTCCGACCCTTGCCTATTCCGACCCAAACCAAAACAACCCTTTTTTTTAATTGACCCGTTCTGACCCAAACTCATTATGAGCCAAACTCGTTTTGACCCATGACTCATTTCAACCCAACCCAACCCATTTGCCACCTCTAAATAAAATACAAGACGTCTTGGCTCTTATGCAAGTAAGTTACCTGGCCGTCGGTTCCTGTCGAGATTAAAGTATTTCTTGCAAGGACAAATGCGAGCCCAGTTACACACTTTTCGTGACCTTTGAACGTCTTTATGATCTATAAATGTTCAATAGTTTCACAACAAAACAATATTATCAAAAGTTATATATGTTTTCAGCACAAACTATTTGGTTTTGGTTGAAAGACGTTGTACCTTGCTATCTTTAGCATTGTAGACAATTATAGAACCATCTAACATTCCAGCAATAACAATGTTGTTGTCTACAGGATTCAAAATTAGACTTGTTACCGTCGGTGGCGGTGCCAAGAATGTTGACATTGTCTGCAACAGGAAAGAAAGTTGCTAGCTTCAATACATGAAAAAAAACTATGAATATTATCATGATAATTTACCTTAAAAGTTACCAAGTTATACAATGAGATCGCTCCTCCTGATGTCGACACGGCATAACAATGGTTATCGGAAACTGCAAGGCTGGCAAGTCTATCTTCCAGGTTAACATCTTTAATATCATTTGTCATCAAGATGCCACTCCTATGCTGACACAGTTGTGGTGCCACATCAACACTTGGCTACAAAAACAAACACATTTGTAAGTAAATCCTAAGTGATAAACTAACAAGGGACTTTATAACTAGACACCAGGGCCTATATATACGACTTGTATAGGCCTATAGGTATTTACGAGTTGTATATAGACCCTGACATATAAGTCATCATTTCATAGTTATTAAAAGCTCTCGCTTTTTGCGCCTAGGCCCATTTTTTAGGCGATGCTCAATAAATGCGCTTCTAGTTCTTAGGTGAGCGCTTTGGCATTGTCTTGGACAGGAACATGAGACGATAAAAGCCGAGCAAAAGTAACGCTAGGAGTGCTACTGAAACATAGATCTAGGAGAGGTCAAAGGAATTACATTCAACATTTTGTTTTTCAAGTTTTGAAATTACATTTGAATCTTGACTATTTTAGAATTTCTAGTACTAATTATGTGATATTTAATATTATATAATAGCTTTTATATATTTTATTTGAAAAGATTTATTATTTTTCATATACATAATATATTCTTTTTCCTCAGGCCCTCGCTTTGTTTACGCCTAGCGCCTAGGCCCCAAGCGAGTTCTATGTGCCTTGAGTGCGTCTATCGCATTTAATAACTTTGCATCATTTAAGAACTATATGCATCGTATAGGCCCTATATGTTTACGTATAGGTCTATACGACACAAATAAATCTATACGACTTGTATGTTTAACGGTCAATGATATATGACAAAACTTTGAACCCTTTCAAAGTCGTATAGGTGACGCATGGTGTCTGGATATAAGGTCGTAGTGTATGTTTAGCAGGAACCACAAATAATCATATCATGAATTTTTTTTAGTACATTAGCGGTTTGGGTTTGGGCGTTCTTCGGCCATTTCCACAGTTTGTGTACAACATTATAAGCAAGTACGAGCATACCGTCACCATAGTGCACAATCTTTAAAACCTAAATATACAAATAAAACAAAAAAAGGATTAAACAAAATTCACAAAACTATATTACATATTATGTTATCTTCATTTATCATCATCATCGTACTCAGTATATCCCATCAATAGCAAAGCTATGATAGGGTCTGAAGAGGGTAAGATGTAGACAGCCTTATCTCTACCCCATAGGAATAGAGAGGCTGCTTCCAGTGAGACCCCTGGCTCGATAGTAGTTTTGCATCAAGCCTTGGACATAAGGCACATAACACTCAACCATTGGGACACCGCCAATTGGTGCACGTACCTTTGTCTTTCGGCCATCAACGCCACCGCATGATACCTGGTTAACCTTCCGCCACTTTTAACGTTATTTTCACGAGATTAGTAAAATAACGTCAAAATCAGTGCAAAAGGTTGGAAAATAAGGCATACTTACCTCAACTGGTAAAAGAGTATCAGGAAGTTTGAGGGAACGAATTTGCGATGGTTCAGTGATTTCTTTTGGTCCGCTTGGTACAACCGGAGGTTCAACTATGACATCTGACATAATCTGGTCTTCCATCTCTTGACTGTGAGGCGCACGAAGAGAAACCGGTGGTTCGGTTGGATGAAAGTCCTGAAACTCCTGCAGGAACCAAATCATTAAAAAAAACAATAATTAGTTTTAACTTATAACTTTTATACTTATAACTTTTATAAGTTAGTTAAAGAGTTTCAGCATCAGCATATACCGGATGCAAGAAGGCTCCACGTCTAGCAATAGGACGCGTTAACTGATTATTAGCCACCGGTGCTGGTGCTGGTACTGGTGCTGGTGCTGGAGCTGAAGTCGAAGCCGAAGCATCTTGTGACGGCCCACAAACATGGTCCTCGAAGAGTGTTGTGACTTCAGGATCAGGACTCGGGTTCTTGCATAGTTTGTGCTGCCAGTTTAGGCGGCAAACATTGTTCATATAAAGTTTATAAACTAACTAGGGGTGTGCGTGGTGCGGTTTTCAGCTAAAACCAAACCGAAAACCAAAACTTCGGTTTTTGGAGTTTTTGAAACCGTTCGGTTTAGGTTTTTTCGGTTTCGGTTTCGGTTTTCCGATTTTCGTATTGGTTTTGGTTTGGTTTTTGCCATTTTAGCTGGAAAATTTAATGCCGAAAAAAAAGTTTGCAAAAAATAATGATTTTAGGTATAAATAATTTTGTTAATTGTAAAATAATAGATTATTATACATTTGACCAAAAATATTTGAGTTAAATATTTATTGAATTTTTATAAATTATATAATATAAAATATAAAAAAAACAAAAATTTAGAATTCGGTTCATTTCGGTTTTTTTGGTTTTATTGCATGCAAAACCAAAACCGAACCGTTAGTTCGGTTTTTACAAAAACATAAAACAAACTGTCGTTTTTTATTTCAGTTTGGTTTTTTCGGTTTAGATTTTTCGATTTTTTTGGTTTTGAATTGGTTTCTTGCACACCCCTAAAATTAACACATTGATCAAAACAGTAGAAATTAAATTAACATCATGCAAGTAATATTAATTACCCCTGGTTAACTAATAACCGCAGCCTTCCGTGACTCAAAGTAGGAAACTTGCGCTTTTCGTGCAAAACCGGATTTGCTTCATACAAATTCTTGAGTTCTTGAACCAATTTAGCTCTTTCGGTTTTGTTATCAATGTAAGTTCTCAGCTGTTCATTTTCCCTGATATCAAAAGTGTGTTAGTAAATATATTACATTATCATGATTAGTTAAGTACGTTTTAAACAAGTGTGTGACATAATTATCGTATGCACTTGTGCGTGATACTGGGATGTAAACAAGTCGAGTCGTTTGTAACGTGTAAAATATTTTTGATCGGCTTACTTAATGTATGAAATGAGTCTGCCTTAAACAAACTCGAGCCTGAGCTTCGTATTATTAGTTATATTTAGTTAACAAACTAGTTTTGCTATTACTTATATGAATATGATTATTTATTTTACTTTGCTTTAATAAATATGTAATTACTCATAAACCTTTGCCACTGGATCAAGCTAGTGGTTAAATACAAACGTTAATAACGTTAAAACAATAATAACAAAATAACTTTTTTTTTTCAAACGGTGACTTTCATTAAAGGCTAAATGAGCCACAGCTCTTGAGCGAGAGCCCCAACTGCCCCACTCGGGCCAAGACTATGTTGTTTTAACCGGATTCACGCTTGGCATCCGAGTTTGGCTAGGCATTCCACGGGAAATTTCGAGCCCCCTGCCACTTAACAGGAGTTTCCTCACTCTAATAGAAACCCATGTCGCCATCCGGATTCGAACCTGAGCGACCCAATGGCATCAAGTTCTAACCTTCACTTGGTTGGCCATCTGAGCAAAGCCCAGATGGTTATAATAACAAAATAACTAGTATATCATTTTTATTAACAATTCTATTATTATTATTATTATTATTATTATTATTATTATTATTATCTACTAAACACAAACACCAAAAGATGGTAAAACACAAAGTTAAAAAAACATCAATTTGCCTTTTAAAATGGAAACATATAACAAGAGATGATCAAACTTAAACATCAAATTATTTTATAAACACACATTTTCTTTTCACTCAACTTTTAATATTTTTATTTTTATTTTTTATTTATCTTTTGTTTGTTGCTTCTGTTATAATATTAATTAATAGTAATATCAACGATATTTTGATTGAGAATCTAAATTAGATAAATACCAATTTATATTAAAATGTACCAATTTTATTGTATCTAAAAGAAGGGTTTTTTTTAATAATATTGACTTTAAAAAGAACAACCCTATAAAAAGAGTCTTTGTTAGTGAGTTGGTAGTGAAGCTGTAAAGAAGAGATTTTGTGTCATATATGACTTAGGTTTGATTGTTGTCCCCGTCATCTAATTTTGACGGCACTGGGTGATGATGAAAGACTAGGTGAGTAGGTGGCGGCATTCACAAGTTGAATCTTTAAAGTTAACGAGTTCTGTCTCACCACACTCTCGTGACTTCGAGCGAGTGTTCACAAGCGTTGACCTTAGGTAAGGGTTTTCCCATATAGAAAGACGAATGTATCCCAATTTAGTGAATTTAGCTAGTAGCCAATTTAGAATATTCGTTGACCGAAAAATAAATAAATAAAAGGAGTCTATAGTGCTAAAAAAACATTTTCATAAATAAAACGCTTCGAACAAAAGGTGACAAAACTTCTAAGTGCATTTTTGTAAGAGAACCACAAATAAACTCGTCTAAATCGTTACATGTTTTTTTAAATCATAGTGCTAGTTATAGATTCAAAAATTAAAAAAGCTGTCTAATTTAACTTCTTATATATGTATAACCGCATTTGAAAAAAAATATGAATACAATAATTTATATATGTTACTTTTACTATGCGTGCATTTTTTACAATCGTGGTTACACATATGTAAAAAGTCAAATTGCACATGTTACTTTTATCATCGTATGCATAAATATGTATGTGTGTATAGTTTAACTATCATTAAATTATAAAAATTAATCGCAAACTACACATTGAGTAGTGGGCATAAACTTCAAAAGTGCGCACCTGATATTATTCAGGGTGAGAAGGTGGGTCAAATCTTTGAATGTTTCCTCATCCAAAGTTTTGAAAGGTTTTAAGTCTCGTTTTAGAATCTCCAAAGCCTTCAATCGGTCATTCCTATTACAAACAGAAAAATGATAAAAATCGAGTCAACCAGCAAAATATAAATAAATAAAAATTGGAAAGATCGATCGATAATTCAATTGATTGTTCTTACTGTTCCAAAGCCTCTTATGTATCTTTGTTTACGAATATGGAACAACATCTTGATTGACTGTTCATTTTCGTTAATGTTTATGAAATTAGCTAAGTACTTGTCCAACATTTCCCAGTATCCCTTCGTGACAAGCTCCTCGATATAGTCCATGTTACAGAAAACTCCCGATTCGTTTTCTAACCTTAATTCATTCACAAAATCGAACAAAATCGTCCTAGTTAGCAATCAATTTCGTGCAGAAATAGAATAAAAAAATGATAATGACTAACAACCACAAAAATTCACAAAGGATTAATTACTTATGCATTGTTTGCTTGTACTTCTCTTCATCTAAAATCTGAAGTATCAAAAACACAAGATCTTTAGAAATCCCGGTCGACATCACCTCCGATTGATGTACAAATTCAACTGTCAACAATAGCATAAGTCAATTAGGGTTTTCAATGCACCGATTAATTTATGCACATAACATTAATTCTATATGGATTTAACAACATTGTGCCAATTGCGGTTTGTTGTTAAGTGTTTCAACAATGTCGTTGTTAACCGCCATAAATTAAAGCTTATGTACATTGATCTAGCATAAAAGGTATGTGTGTATATACACACACATGTATAGATATAGAAAGAGAATTAAAAGACCAAATGAAGAGAAGATTACTAGAGAATTGATCGGCGTCGAAGACGGATGGTGTTCGAGAAAGAGAAATGTGTATTGCGACTGCAAATGAAAATCAAGGCTATAAAGGCCTGTTTATAGTGGTTATTTAGGTTTTCTAACCTCAAACTATAACGTGCTTAATAGAGCGTGGTGAAATGTATTGGCTTGGAAAGGAAGGTACACATACATGCGAGTGGTGATTGTTGTGTCACATGTAACCTGATAGGACCTAGACAGCTTGTTACACACTAGACCAGTTTGATAGGCAAAAGAGCTTATCATAACTAACCTTGGGAAAATGTATTAAATTTGTGTGATTTTTTATCCTTTTAATAAATGAAATATTATTTTAATAGATGTTATGAAAACCATATTCATAATGTTTTACAAAATTTTATAACATATTAAAGTTAACAATCTAGAAACCATTTCCTTTGAAATCAAAATTATTAAAGTTAGTATATAAAATCAATGAGTTCGTAGCTGATAAAAGGAAATTTTACATAGGGGGGCAAAAAAGAAAATGATAAAAGGATTTGTAGGGAAAAAAATACCTTTTACAAAAGAATATAAATTTAATAAAAAAAAATCGGAACTCAAAATTTAATAAAAACCAAAAAAAGTAAAAAAACACAAAAATGTTTTCACCTTCTTTCTCGTTTTCAAAAAAAATAATGACACAATGTTGAGGAAGAAAGGTCATTGTGCTTTTTATTTATTTTTGTCATTGATTGTGTCTTTTTTTCCTTGATATTGTGACTTTTTTCTTGATATTATGTTATATTACTCAACATTGTATTATTTTTTGTTCATCATTGTGTTATATTTTGTGATATATTGTATATTTTTTTCATTTATCATTGTGTTTTTTTGTTTATTTTCGTCTGTCTTTTTTTCTCTTTCTCGACATTGTGTCTTTTCGCCGGTTTTTTTAACAGGAATGACGGAACATTTTAGTTTTTTTAAATTTTTCTGTTTTTTATTTATATTTGAGTTATGATTTTTTTTATTTTTTTATTTAAATTTTTTTTTTAGTGGAGGGTTTTTTTTTGTCACAAATCCTTCTCACATTTCTCATTTTTGTCTCTCTTTACATTTTAACATTTCCCATATGTGTGTGTGTGTGAAAAGTATTGCTAAATCTGTGGACAACATAATTGTGTCCCTGGTTTTATAAAATTTTAGTATATACTTCTATGTTGTTTTCACTTTTTATATAATTATGAGACTCGTATATATCTTTCGGAAAAACATGTATTCACCTAGATCATGGTTGCATATTTGAAAAAAAAAATATTGTTACATGCTTTGTGTAGCAGGATTAATAAAAGTTACTCAAACGTATGAAATACATGAAGCCTTATAGAGGCATGTATTTAGTGTAAACAAATTAACAGCTTAGGGCTTGCTCACATTTGTAACATTAAAAAATCGAGTTAAGGAGAGCTTAAACGAGATAGGGTCCGAGGCTAAGTATAAGTTCGTTATTAAATGAGCTCAAGCTTTTCTAAAGTTAACTAGAGTTACGAGCGTAAACAAGCCTTTAATTTTTATAAGTATTACATATAATATATATTATGTAATATAAATAACACCAAACGGATATAAATAATTCAAACTCCATTGGTCAGTAACAATTTGTTCTCACAACGTGACCATCGATACACCTAAATTTCACATACGTTGCTAAAGACAATCTCAATCTAAAGAAAAGTAGTCCCGATATACTCTAACTATCATTTATGCCGTTTCAAATCAACTTACAACATTGTTATCATATATAAAACTGTAAGATTTATATTAGAGACGAACATGGTTACTTTTACTTTTAGAGTGCTATTGTCCTTAACAACGAAAGTAAAAGTTAAAATTGTAATTAGTTATGTTACCAGTATGGGTTATTATCGAAGTAGGTCATCGTTTGGATCACTAAAATTAACTTAATAAAGTTGGGATATAAAATCAATGAGTTCCCAACTAAAGATTTTTAAAATGGCATTAAAAGAATAAAAAAAAATAAACAACAACAACAACGTATACCTAAATATGGGTTATGTTTTTATCTCTATCGGGTCGATTCAGGTTATGTCTGATCTCTAACGGGTTGAACTCTGGTCATTTCTTTTCTCTTAACATGTCAAATTCACGTTGCGGTTTATCTTGAACTAATACTGAACGATTTCCCGTCGCATCCCCTGCTGCACTGCGTGGCCTAAACGACCCTTTATGGCCTTGATAATTTACTCTACATTCAACTTATTAGAAACGATCGGTGGCCAAAACCAAAATAGCATAAACTAAATTATAATGTTTAGTTGTTCTATTATATATATATATATGTTTAAGTTCAAGAGAGAAATGAAATTATTGCGATAAATGAATATGAGCCACTAGTTTTATTTTAGGATTTAAAAGCTTAAAAATAAATGAAAAATATGTAAATGCAATAATAAATGCACATCCTCTCTCCAATTAATACAACTAATATAACCATAATAAATCTCTCACTAATTAATATATTTACCTAATTTAACTATAATAATTAAAAAGATAAAAACACTAATTTAATTTTATAATTTATTTACATACTTTTCATTTTATCTAACAAAAATACAATTTATTCATATTATAATAGTTCTTTATATTAAAAAAACAATTTCTATCCACTCAATTTATTAACATATATCAACGCGTAATTTTTAACAATAATATGAAACATAATATATTTTTTACAATAATACAATTTTTAACATAATATGAAACATAATACAATTTTTAACAATAATTATTGAAACATAATATTTTTTTTTCAATTGATATATCTAGATAAATTATTCTCATAAATAATGAAAAATGTCATACAAATGTGTCCATTAAATATAAACAATAAATATACAACTTACACAAAATTTTATAACATACACTTGTTTTGAGCAATAAAAACGTACAACATACTAAAAGACACACAACTTACATATTTAATTTGACATCAACAATTATATAAACTACACAAATATACACATATCCTACACATGTGTAGGTTATATGTTTTTCTTGTGTAGGTTATATGCTTTCTTATTCTTAGAAAAAGTGTGAGTTAAATGTTTTTGTGTGGTTTGTATATTTCACAGTTAATGCAAACATGTGTAAGATAGTTTTTTATATTATTCGTCACAATGTAACTACGTATTGATGGATATTGATAAGTTGAGTTGGAAGAAATTGGTTTTAAACAGAAAGAAATTTTAATGTATGAAAAAATTGCATTTGCGTAGGATAAAATTTTCGTGTGTAGTTTATATGTTTTTCGTGTGTAGGTTATATGTTTTCGTGTGCGTGTGTATTTTATTGATGACGAATTTTGTGTGTAGGTTATATGTTTTCTTATTCTTAGAACAAGTGTAGGCTATATGTTTTTGTGTATGTTGTATTTTTTTTTGTTGATATTTAATGCAAACACATGTAAAATAGTTTTTTGTAATATTTATCATAATATAATTACGTGTCGATGGATATTAATATATTGAGTTGGAAGAAATTTGGATAGAAGAAATTTTAATGTATTGAATAAATTGTACTTGTGTAGGATAAAAATTCAAGAGACAAAAAATAAGTTATAAAAATAAATGAATTATTAGTATTTTTCAATTATAGTAATTTGATTAGTTATATTAATTAAATAGATATATTAATTGAAGAGAGAGATGCATTTATACTTTCTTAATTTATCTTTAAACTTTTAAAATCTAAAATAAAACTAGTTGTTCATATTTATTTCTTTCGGTAATATCATTTCTCTCTTGAACCATCCTATATATATATATATATATATATAAGGGATGGTTCAATAGAGAAATGATATTATTGCAAGAAATGTAAGAAATGAATATGGACCACTAGTTTTGTTTTAAGTTTTAAATGCTTAAAGCTAAATAAAGAAATTATTAATTATTCTCTTTCTTCAATTAATATAACTAATAAACCATAATACTTATTTATTTAATTAATATAACTAATTAAATTATTATAATTAGAAAATATTAAGAACTCATTTATTTTTATAACTTACTTTTTGTTTCTTGAATTTTTATCCTACACAACTATAATTTATTCATACATTAAAATTTCTTTCTATCCAAAACTTATTTCTTCCAACTCAATATATTAATATCCATCAACACATACTTACATTATGATGAATAATACCAAAAAACAATTTTACATGTGTTTGAATTAGATATTAACCAAAAAACATACAACCTACACAAAAACGTATAATCTACACTTGTTCAAAGAATAAGACAACATATAACCTACACACGAAAAACATTTAACCTACACACAAAATTCATCATCAATAAAATACACACGAAAACATATAACCTACACATAAAAAACATATAACCTACACACGAAAATTTTATCTTACACAAATACAATTTATTCATACATTACTTTCTTTTCAAAACCAATTTCTTCAAATTCAACATATCAATATCCATCAACATGTAGTTACAGTGTGATAAATAATACAAAAAACTATCTTACACATGGTTGCATTAAATGTCAATAAAAAATATACAACCT